>NC_133494.1:20040344-20066363 GCF_025370935.1 Choristoneura fumiferana | reverse complement strand
AAATATCGATGGTGGAAGTCTCAATTGACGTAAGGGACAAAATGCTACTTTTCAGGAGAGCGAAAAGAAGTTTTTGGTAATTTCAAACCTTACAGCATTGTTAATGTTTAACTTAGCAGGACGTTATATTACGTAAAATCTTGAATTTTCTTGCTTTTCAACGTGAAACTATAGACATTTTCGTAAAAAGCTTAATAAGAAAAATAGCTGTCCCTTACGCCCGTGACATACAGGTGTCATAGCCCCTTACACTCATAAACCGTAAATAAACAAATAATGTGTAATCGATTTTTGGTCTTATAGGACATTATTATTTAATTTGCTACATATTTGGACGTAAGTTCCTGTAGTAAAATTAAAAATAATAGTGAATTAACTCAAAGAACCACTTTAATTATTTAAATAACGCGCAAAAGCTACATTTTTTTGCACGTCCCCTTAAAAAAATATGTAATTTGTAATATTTCTTTTAAATGGACATTATAAGTTAAAAGTTAAATAAAACTCAAATAAATATTATAACGTTTTAAACTTTCGTGATTCTCACTCATAGTCAAAATACCACCAACGGGCTTATCACGCTAACACACACGAGTAATATTTACCTCGACGTTTCGGCAACATTGCAGTGGCCGTGGTCACGAGTGGACTGAAGTGTGTCAAGTCTGCCTAGCAGCGCGAGTCCTTCGAACTACCCGCACTTGATCACTAATAGTACCAGCACTCGTATCACGAACTACCCGCACTTGGTGATTTTTATTTGTCACCCCATCACACCGGCTCACAACACTCATCCCGACGTCGACACTTATTAATAACAGGATTCCACGAAGATGAAAGCTTATATCCATCGTCTTGTTGACATTTTTATGCTTATTTATTTTACCTGCTTCACGTACCATTCTTGAGTAGAAATGACGTTCCGTGGACAGAATTTTGGGATTGTGAAGCTCAATCCAGTGGTTTGGTCCTGACTCCAACAAATGCTCGGCTATGGCTGACTTGTTTCTTTATAGCTGAGAGGGTCAAGGAAGATATTGCAATTGCAGCTGTAAAAATCGCCAAGTAAATAAGTTTTTATCCCGGGAAATAGCATAGTCCGGCGGATAGCGATAAACGAACTGATGATGTTGTTGATGACGATGATGATGAACTGATTTTCACTACCACCACTGGCGTACTAACTCTGCTTGCTTGCATTATTGTTTACATGCTTGCTTGCTTGCTTGCATGCTTGCTTGCATGTTTGATTGCATGCTTGCTTGCACTATTTCTTGCACATTTGGGAGTATTCTTGCTTGATTTTTTGTTTGCATGCATGCTTGCCTTCTGACTTCACGCTTGCTTGCATGCATGCTTGCACTATTTATGCTTCCTCTAACACATTGCTTGCAGCTGTGAGGAGTGGGACGCCAGCCCGCTTCATGAGCGCTGGAGGAGATACCATAGACGGTCATCGCGGATCGGGGTAACCCGCGACGCGATGTTCATCTAACCCAGGCCGATAAAATTGCATGTTTGTTGATTTGATTGACAAAATTACATGCTCACTTGCAAGCTGCTTAGGTGGTTGCTTACATGCTTGCTTGCATGCTTGCTTGCATGCTTTCTTGTATGCTTGCTTGCACTATTTCTTGCACATTTGGGAGTATGCTTGCTTGAGTTGTGTTTCAATCACTACAAGTTTAAAAACCATCTGTTTTGATGCCTCCTACGACCTAACATTAACAAGGTATTTTAATGAACTAAAGAAGCAAGCAAGGTATTTTACTTTAAGTGCCCCTTACACCCATAAAGTAACCTCAATTTTTAAAATGTCTGTTTTACTGTCCTTACGACCAACAATTTACTCTAGTTTTAGCTTTTGATGTCCCTTACGCCCATACGAGTATTCCTTATTTTATAAGTTGCTGTTGTTTAATGCCCCTTACGACGTACCAATTACACCTTTTTTTAAAATGTCTGTTTGCTACTGCCCCTTACGAGCGACAATTTACTCTAGCTCTTGCTTTTTATACCCCTTACGCCCATAAAAGTATTTATTATTTTATAAATTGCTGTTTTTTAATGTCCCTTACGTTCCGATTATACCATTTTTAACTCTCAACATACATAATTAATTATACAGGCCAATATTATTATGTATGCATCATCATCTCGGCCTATATACGTCCCACTGCTGGCACAGGCTTCCTTTATTAGGATCTATCAGGGCAGCTGTCAGGACAGCTTAAAATAAACAAAGTAGCTAAGAAAATTTACCTCAACATCCTTGACTGAAATTCCATTACGGAAATGTTAGCTCGACGTCAAGCCATTAGGGGATCCATCAACTTAATCTTCTTTTTTTGTTTTGCTTTTGCATCTTATAAAAAAATACGCGCGTTGACAAAGAACAAACGTAGGCAATCAAATACGTCCTCCGTGTTTGACTGTCTGTCACGACTGACCGAATGTGCAATGCGCAAACGCTCGGCGCGTGGAAGGTAGGTAGACGCGTTAGTATTTTGATGTTAGTACAAGAAATAGGTACAGGCGGTAAGGTTACGCCAAAAAACTTCTTGCTTTTTTATCTTATTCGTTATAAATGTGGGGTGTAAAGGGCAATGAAGCAATAATTGACCCATACGCCCTTTTATTATATTTGTTGGGTATTTTTGAACGACATGAGCCGAGTCGTAAAGGACATATGAGACTGCCACAGCCCCTTACGACCCAAATATTTTAAAAATAATACATTTACGCCATTTTTCAGCTCAAATATTTTTATATCATGTCCCTTAAGCTATTTTATTTTAAAATATAAATGTTGATAACAGCAAAAGTAAGGGGCGTATCGTAACTTGAATACTACCAATCGACAGAGAAAAAAACTCTAATTTTCTATGTTTAAAAGTGATTTTCGGTATTTTGTCCCTTACGCCAATTGGACTTCCACCATCGATATGCAACAGACGCCCTCATCTCTTCCGGAAAAAATATTTTAAGGCAACCTTTACGATTGAAAGAAGATGCAGGGACAAGAAAAAGAACAATACTTACTCTTCAAACACTTTCTCCTGAACTTCTGGGTGTCGGGAAAGCATGACGAGAGCGAAAGATGCGCCAACGGCAGACGTGTCAGTACCAGCTGCGCTCATGACCAATGTCTCTTCTCTCAATTCTAGGTCAGTGAACCCTTTCACTTTGAGAGATGTTTCCAAAAGCATTTCTAACAGGGATTGGAAGCCGAGATAGGAATCTGTAAAAGTATTATTTGGTCATCAATATAAGCTCAACCAGGGCTATGTCGTCTACGGGGCTAATGCGTCCATTCCAATTATCATAACAAAATCATCCTTTAGAACTACTCACGCCATTTTTTTAAAGGCTTTAAAGTAATCCGCCATCTTTAATAAGTCATTTCATTTCGACTCTTCTTGTGTGCCAACACGTGCATTCGTATCGTACCTACAAAATCCCAGTGTCTTTCAGTGAATCGATGTTTCTGAACCGTAAGTACTTTTGTTAATTCATTCATGTTGTTTTGATTAATTTATGTAATTAGCTTAAAATTTGCAGTTAATATGCAATTTTAAAATTTGTTAGTTATGTTTTAGCTTCGGGGCTATTGCGTGCGTCCTGTTGGTGTTACAATAGACGCAATAGCTACATTTTCTCAGGTCCGAAACCTTTTATTTTAGGATAATATTATAGCTATAAATCTAACTGTACATATGTCTAATAAAGGAATAAATTTGTAATCTGTACCTACAATACCTACATACATATCTAGAAAACTTAGTTTGTAAAAAAAAGAACCCAAAAATTGCTGTTTCCGATTCATGTCTGTTTGTCGCTTTGTTTTTATCAGCATCACGTTAAAACTAATCCAATTGAACGGATTGCGATGGATAATTTGGTAATGTGGGAAAATTCCTCCTTTAAAGTGGGCATATTTTTGGAGGGGTTGAATCTAGACACGCGGTGGCGTGTCAAGCCAAGTTCAAGCTAACAAAACTGGCGAGCAGCACCGTTTGTAATTTTACCCGGACCATTTTCTTTTGTTTATTTGTTGATTCAATATACAATTTTCGGCTCAGAGATGTAAAAAACCGGGCAAATGCGAAGGTTTCGTACACATTTGTAAGTAAACGGGAAACGTGTTTTGAAGATATTTCTCGCTTTTTCCGAGTGATTTAATACATTCAGTGTATGCAGAGCCCTACTCTTAAGCAAAATGTATGTGTGGGGTCAGATTATATTGGACATTGATAGTTACTGACAGACATAAAAAATCAAGATTTTCAGACTTTTCTAGTTGGTTGTGTCATAATAGCTACCTTCATACCAAATTTCAAGATTCTGAGTTCACGGGAAGTACCCTGTAGGTTTTGATTCCATTGCGAGTTTCAAAAATTTGCGGAAATTTGCAGCAAAAACGGCTGCATATTTTGATTGCGTTGGCTTAGAAATTTCATTTTTCGCAACTACAAGGGACAGTAGACCTCAGTATTTGATATAAATTTCAGCTTGATAACTCCACGCGTCCCGGAGAAAAAGAGTCTTGACAAACAGACAGACAGACGGACAAAAAGTGATCCTATAAGGGTTCCGTTTTTGCCTTCTGAGGTACGGAACCCTAAAAAATACTCGAACCTATTAGGAGATAAAATTGTTTGGTACCCCTGGAATCTAGGGAGGTGCTAATGCGTCTATAACAAACGAGGTCAATTAGACGCTATAGTCCCGAATATTTTTGTTCAACTAATTACCCTAAATTAAGGCTTGAATTTAGCGTACAACATAATACAGAAACGTAATTTACACGTAGAAGTTATTAAAAATGCCATTAAAAGGCACTAAAATATGAAATTATATAAAATATGCTAGCTTCTATCATACGTTATGTGTTTGTTATAATCTGATAAATGTGCTGTTTAAAGTGTTGTGACGCATAAGCCCCGGTTGACCTTATCGATTTTTGAATTGTTGTAAGTATGATGGTCGAAAAAACTAAATTGCGTACTTACCACTGTTAGAAATGAATCTTTTCCATAGTGGTTTCTTTGGCAGATACGTCAACGCGATATTTAAAGTGAAAAGTTTCTACAGTGACTATAAAATATGAATTACATGTTGAGAGACCCTCAAGCAAGACGCTTACGCGAGTTTATCCAATGTTTTTCCGACCTTTCAAACTTATTCTGTTTATGTGAAAGTTTTAACCTTTGGTTCCTTTGAATGAGATGCTAGTCTCATTACCTGACTTAGGAAGATAATTTGCTTCTCGCTGCTTAGCTTCCATCTCCTGACGTTTTAGTTTAATAACCTGAAAAAAGGCGACATTTAAAGATTCCGATGTTATTTTGACTTTAACCGACTAATAGGTGAATCATATTTCATAGCCAATTTGAGACTGGAACAATTTCATCCAAACTCTACATGTACCATCAGCCAAATATGTGGTCTACCACCCTAAAGTTGATAATCGTTTGCATGGCATAAAACAATAATGCCAATAGACGTGTCTGTCAACTTCAATTTTCGACTTTAGCGACATATTCATTTGACAGGAACTTCTTTAAAAATTGATAGACCACTTATTTGGCTGATGGTTCATTTAATAATAAGTATCATTTCACTATCATAAGATTGCAGCAATAAATCGGAGATTACACGAGCTGCATGTTTCCCTAGCAGCATTCCTTACATAATATAATGGGCGAAACAGCTGTAAATATAAAGTAAGTTTCTCGACGCATATTCGTATTTCCTCATTAAAATCAAGTAATATTATGTGCGTTATAGCACAATTAAAACACTTCCTACGGTCTTCAAACAGACGGACAGACAGACAGATAGACAGACGGACTTGACGAAAATATAAGGGTTCCGTTTTTGCCATTTTGGGTCCGGAACCCTAAAAATGTAGGATTATTAAATATTCTTACGTTATCTACGAAGTCATATATCAGCCGCCTGCATCTTTCAGCCCGCTGATAGTGAGGGAGGATCCGGTACAGCCAGTCTGGATGCAGCCAGGGTCGCACCATCCTTCTGGACATTAGTTCTGCGATCTCATCGAAGGCTTCCAAGAATGGATGGTTTGGTTGGCTTTGGGCATTCATTTGTACTCCAAGAGTTGTCTCTAGGAAATTAATAGGATATTTCAACCAAGGTACTAATTTATAAAAGACCGAAGGAGAATTATTGACAGATATTTTTGAAGCCTATCGGAATAAAATATCAATTTGTTATTTTACAGAAGTCCATTAGCCATAAACAATTTAATAAATTGTTGTCCATTCCATTGTCGTCCATTCCGGATAACGATCGAGAATGCGAATGAGAAGGTCGCATGAGTGTAGATGCCTTCTCGGTTCTCGCGCAATTTCTCGGCAAGACTTCTCGCCGAGACTTCTCGCGTGAGTCTGTAGGCGCTATTAGATACCAATTTCACAGTATAACAAGTTTTCTCTACAGTAGGCCGACGCCTTTGAAGTTGAGCGATACTGCAGCCTGAGGTATTTACGCAAGTAAGGAAGGGTTGTCACAAATTTAAAATGTAAAGTGTACGAATCGGTATATATTGGTATTGCGAAATTATATAAAACAAAATGAATTAGGGGTGGCATACTTACTAGGGGTAAGAAGTATTAAAATTATACTATTTTTGAAATAAAAAAACTTTTTTTCTACAAAATATACTTTCATAGATCTGATATCTGACAAATACTTTCGGTTTCTAGACTTAACGGACTTAAAGTTCCCGTTATTGAATTTAATTCAATAAAAAATAAATAAAATAATTACTAAATAATAAATGTTGAATCCTATTTTCCTATTTAAGCAGATTTGTTCACGCACTCAGCATTCATGTCGAATACATGAATTTAAATTTTAACATTAAATGCACAAATAAGAAATTAAAAAACTTAACTTCCCAAGCTAGAACTCAGAACGTATATAGCAGATGAAATAGATGCTAGTTCCTTATTTATGCGAGATTAAGATTTGCACGCACTCGCAGTACATGTCGTATACACCATAATAAATTTTATTGTAAATTGAAATGTAAAAATCGCGATCTTAGAAGACTTGTCCCAAGCTACTAAAACGGCGAAGTATGCAGCTGGGGCTTACCCGCGTCTCACTCACGCCGCACGAATGCTCTGTCTATCGCCTCCGTCTGACATTACTGTAAAAACTGTTTACTGTGCAATCTGTAACACTGATAACAGGGTATGCTTACCACACACGGAATCGAAGGTATACGTAGTTAGATATTTCCACACGGAAATGGTGCCTTTGCCAACCGAGGGTCGAAGCTGCTCCACCATTATCGCACTCTGTTTCGCGAATACATCCACGAATCGGTTTAGCTTTTTGGTATTGAATGTTGGAGCTAGGAGTTTGCGGCGAGGACGCCAAATTGAAACTAGAAAGTAAAAAAAACATGCTTTTAATTTTTGATCTTATAATCCTACTAGATTTTGCCCGCTTTCTGCGATTCGTGTTTTGATTGATTTTTTGGAGGATTACATGGAAATAAAAATACAGACAGACGCTGTTTTAGACATATGGTGCAAATCATGGAATTCAAAAATCAACCTACATACGTAATTACCTAAATTAAATCGTACCGACTTTGAAACCCTGTTTCGCTGATTCAGGGGTGGAATTTTAGAAAACGTTAGAGTAGGTACTACGCGTTACTTTTGCCCGCGACTTCATACACGATATACCTAGGATTATGTCCCGATAAATGATTTATTTTATGATCTATTTTAATATTTTTAATTGTCAATGAGAGATTATTGTTGTATTATTGAAAGAATTTTGAAAATCTGCCCCGAAATTGAAATCACTTATTTTTATTCTAAGGATTTTTTTTTCAAGTAGTCTGTCAAAGTGTACTTCTGTATGTATTATTTTTGGTCCATCTTAGCCAAATTTCAAGTCTATGCACCAGTAGTTTTAGCTATGCGTTGTCTGTCAGTCAGCCAGTCATTACTGCACTACTACAGTCAGTACTGTTCAGGTAGGGTTAGGTAATTATAAATAAATTGTGTTACGTAATGAGTTTATTGGTTTGGCGTAGGGAGGGTATTTAATGTTTATTTTCTTTTAATATCTTTAGCTATAAGTATATTTTAGTCTCTCAAGTGATGTGTACATCAAACCTGAACGTACATAATTTATTGAATCAGGCGTTACTTTGCATAGGTCTATATCAATGAACTAAAATAATTAGTTTGCTTACCCGCGACCTTATGATACGTTTATGCAAGAAATGTGTCTTCATGCAGTTCCTCCACCTCGACACGTACTGTAGCATGCTGAACGGTTGTGTTGCTCTGAAGATGAGCTTTGGTCGAGTTCAAAACGCACCAGTGTAATGTGGTGGTGGTGATAGATGGATTTGTGTGATTTGTGTGTGTTCTTACAATGTGGAGGTGGAGGAACTACATGAACACACATTTTATGCATAAAAGTAGCTATAATTAAGGTCGCTGGCGTGTAAAGTAATTAAGTATGACAGTTCAATGAACGTACATGTAAAATTTCGTATCTGTGCTATCAGCCCAAATTGAATAAAGATATTTTGACTTTGACTTTGACTTTGAGCCCTTGAGGAGTTCATTCATCAGCAAACGACCCTGGTTGCAACATCATATTATAGTTAGGCCCACTTTGAAGCGAAAATATAAATCCCATTTATTCCCTATCCCGTGGGAATTTGGATAAATCCTAAAAACTGTTTTAGCTGTTAGTATTACCTACTTGCATGCCAATTTTGAAGTTTCTAATAATTATAGTTATGGAAATAGGGTCATTTTGAAAAGAAAACATAAGTCCCATTTATTCCCTATCTCGTGGTTATTTCGATATATCCTTTCTTAGTGCTCATTTACATCATGATAGGAACCCCTGTACCAAATTTCAAGTTTCTATGTCCAGCGGTTTGGGCTGTGCGTTGATGTATAACCCAGTGAGTCAGTTTTGCCTTTTATGTATATAGATAGATAAATTCTATCGTGTATTGAACAAAGGTGTTTACAAAATTGGAACAGGTGCACTTTGAAAATCCTGTCCTACTATGTATGTGAAAGTTTGTGAAGATGTTTGGACGCTTGTTACTCAATCACGTCTAAACCGCTGAACTGATTTAGATGAAATTCGGTATACAGATAGTTTGAGTCCCCGGAAAGGACATAGGATAGTTTTGTCCCGGAAAATTGCATGGTTCCCGTGGGATAGCGATAAAAGAATACTACTAGGATAGTCTGGATATAAAAATAAGTAGGCTGAGTGACTGACTAACTAACTCACATGTAAACAACGCTCTCTCAATCTACTGGACTAGGAGTTTGAAATTTTACGCAGAGCTTTCTTTAATCATGCAAGCGAGTACCTAAAGGGTTCTTTGGAAAATTTAACCCCTTTTCTTTAAAATATCCGCCATAACAAAACATAATATTTAAGAATTGTTTTAATTATTTCCAGGATTTCAAAAATGTTTTATTTTGGTAGATATATTGAACCAACCTGATGAATAAATGCTTCCGTTTCCGACCAAAAACTGCAAGAATCTCATTGAGTTGTTGTCTTTCTCAAGGCAGTTTTTCAGCAAAACTTCACTGGCAGCAGGATCAGCTACAACTGTATAAAATAATTTATTAATTACACAGTAGTATCACGGAGTTTAGCTGTTCAGTCTTAGTGGACCTTGTACCAGTAAGATAATCAACAATGCGCGTACGTTTTGACCAACAACTGGAGATAAGCGATGATAATTATGGCAACGTTCACGATCGTTCACATATTCATTGTTCGCAGAGGTATCAAATAATCAAATTGAAATTGATATCAAATAAGTACTAATGTGTCGGCTTGGCACTGCTGGGACGGTGCGAGAATGAGGTGCAAGCCTTGTCTTGAGTATGAGCATTACATCGCTGCATGAGTGTTTCGTGTTGCAAACTTTTCATTCATTTTCCAAGCGTTTTTACTGGCCGGTTGTGTGCTGGCTGTTAACTCTTTTGTATTACACATTTGGTTTCTGATTTGAAATTTGAAATTTTAATTCAATGATTCGTTGGTTCGACTGATGTTTTCTGTACTGCTTACTATATGTTGGTGTGCAATAAAGAGTTATTGTATTGTACGTATTGTATTGTACTAGTAAAGTGTTTAATACAGTGATTTTTTAAGGATTGCAATCAAAAGACACAAGCTTTGAACCAAGAATCCTCGCGATGCGCGAGCCCCACATGCACTTGGCCGGTTTCAAGTAAATTTAATTCGGTATAATGATTTTGATTTTGTTAACCTCTTCACCGCTACAAAACAAAACGAAGTGACGTGCTCTGTACGCCACAGAAAAACCAGCAACAAATCAACTTACGAGTAATTTTTAATTCCATTGCAGAATGATTAATTAAAAGTTGAATGTTGGTCATGTAATTGTGTAGATAGAGGGTGCGATGACCGAGTTTCGAGATCCCGGCATCCCGGTCATATTTTGGTCCCGAAATTTTCGAGATTAATTTTAACGAATCCTGGTATTTTCGGGAGTATAATCTGTTTGATTAGAGATGGCAGCCCTATGTTTGAGGCATGTTTCTAAAACGTAAACATAGAAATACCCTATTTAATTTTATTTATGACTCTTTCGACATCCATCGAGCCCGAACGAGGTTCTCAGTTTCTGCATATCTATGCAACGAACTGAGAAGTAGGCTGGGAGATGCATCCATTGGATGTATTATTATTTCTTAGATTTTTTTTCGCAATACTAATAAATAAGTCAAAACATTAAAACAAAAGTGTCTGGTCTTTCACTTCAATCTCTATAGAATAAGTAGAATAACGTGTTTGTTATGGGTTAAAAAGAGGTTAAAAAAGTTTTTTTTTGTTTTTTGAGTTCAAAAAAATTACAAATTATAGTCTACAAACAGAAGTGTCTGATGTTATTATCAAAAGAAGTTAGATGTATGTATACCTCATTTTGTTTAAATTACTTTTTAAGCCTTAAATAAAGTGTAACTAAATTGCCAAAGGAAAAAAAGCTGAGCATTTGTTATTGGATTTTACCTTTCACTTTTCATTACCATTATTATCCCGGGATCGTGACCGTGGCGTGTGAGGCTGAGGCATTCCATCTGTCACGACTGGATGACTCTAGCGGTGAAGAGGTAAACATTTTTTTTGAAGTTGCTTATTTTTGGCTTTAAGTTGAATCATACCCAAGTAAAGTTGATTGGCCATCCAGAAGGTTGCTAGGCCTCCGTGCTTCAATGCAATCTTGCCACTTTTCTGTATGGATTTCATGGTATCTGTAAAAAGAGACATGTTATATTTGTCGATGTTCTGAGCACTCTAGAATGTTCTACAAATCAGAACGACAAGAAAATCAATACCGTTGAATATGCTGTACAAACTATGATTATTTGCCATGGTATCTGGAGTCTTACTACTGAATTCGAAAATCGCAATTCGTATCGTACATAAATAATATCAACGTCAGCGGGACGGCAAAAAACGAAGCTCGAATTTTGCACTTCGTAGTTGTTCGTAGGATTCGATTTGTAGCATTCGAACATGGCGGATGTAGACAATATCTAATTTTGCTATTTCTGTTTCTTTGGCTAGTTGAAGTATAATTTTGATAGTGTTTTATGCGGCGATTTACCTTAACAGTGAACAGTGATCACAAAATTCTATATTTCTCTCGTGTCTGACATTTTTTAATGCGCAAGTTGTGTCCACGTGGTTTCTGGAATTTTACTATCAAGTTGCAAAAACTACAACCACCGTACAACGTCCCTCTCAAAGAGAGTATACTTTGACACTGGCGAAATTGTCCTATTAATTAGGACAGAAAAGCCATATTTTAAAAGAGAAGAAGAAGGTGAAGTTGTTCGTAGTTGTGTTGTATTTGCCCGGCTAAATCGAACGCAACTGCCGTGTCATCTTTTTTTTGCGTGTTTTTACCTCTTTGTCAAGCAGCACTGAGGAAGGCTAATAATCTCTTCATGCTCATTTGATAAGTTCAGTTTACTGACTGCATTTTTCTACCCACCTATCTTTTTTCACCCTAACACATTCAAATACCAATGTTTTTTTTTGCTAGCACAAAATAGCACAGTACCTACGAGTACACGAGGTTCACACTGAGAGTATTAAGAAAATAAAAAATAAACTAATGAAGGACTTGTAAACTATTTCCCTGTTTTTTAAAATAGTTGATGTGATAAAATTATTGAGTGATTTTACCATTTTTATCGTTATTAGTAAAGCTTCCTTTAAAATTTACCACGTTGCCGCTGTAGCGCCGTGTATTTAACATCTTTCGATGGAAAATTTCGCATACAGAGAGATTATACTCCTTCCCTCTATATACTTCATAGTATATATTTAAGTAGGTACCAATTACACCATAAACGGGTTACTTATGACTTTAACCTTCATCATCTTCATTTATCTTTCATCTCCTACAAGTTATTTTCCAACTCTGATTTTCGTTGACAGTATTTGTATTGTAATTTAAACTACATACACGTATTCATATCGTACTAAAAAACTGTTCACTGAAAGAGAAATTCTCTGAAAAAAAAATTTGCTAACAGTAACAAAAAAATTTGGTGCTTGCAATATAACTTGAGTGACTACAAAACTAAGGCCTACTAGTAGCTAAAACCAGTTTAGTAGAAAAGTTCACTTGTTATTAATCAGTTTTTATTTGATTGTGATCAAACTAATTTAGTAGTACCTATTAACAAAACAGTTTATTTTTAAGTAGTGGCACAAAATACGGTATTTGACAACTTCTGATTTTGTCATATCTTAATATTATTATGAAAATATAGATATACAGATTGTGTTTAGCGAAGAGAAAATTTAAATCGGTTGAAAATTGGATTTATAGTGATTTTTTGAAAAATCTAAATACCTGTCTCTTTCTCAAACGCTTTTCGCAGCAAGTATGGCGGTACTGGCGTGTGACGTCACATGCCAGTATGTCTTTTTCTTTCTTATCTTGAATTTCAAAACCTTTATAACTTTGTTATTTGTAAAGGTAGCTTAAAAATTGTTTTTCTATTTGATAACAGGCATTGTATATTTTTAATTTAAAAAACATATGCAAAATATTCAAATACTGTATTGTATCAGTTATTCAACAGTTTTGTTTATTTCCAGCAAAATAACTACCAAAATTATTTCCAGGATTTCATTTAGTCAAATTGACAATTGTCAATTATCAGTTTCGACAAATTGTTTAATATTAAATAATCAGTTTGATTGACAGTAGCGAAATAGTTTTGCCAAAAGTGAATGGCCGAATCTAGCCAGTTTGACCGAAAACGATCCAAATCATCCGCACCATAGGGCACCATCCCTTTCGGAGCACTCCATGGTTTTCCAACTCCCCATTTTGAGAAATTCATGTTTTGCGAACTCCACATTATGAGCTGATATCCCCATTTTGAGAAGTCCTCTTTTTGAGAAATCTCCATAGAGCTCCGAAAGGCCGCCATCTCCTCATAGGGTGTCTTAGATAACGAAAAATAAAAATTATTTTTTCACCTCAGCACCTCAAACAGGCAGGTTTTGCTATGAGAAATCAGTGAGCAAAATCGCATTTTGCTCACTCCGTGAGACAATAGTTATTTGTGCAACAAGAGAGCAAAGTTGTTTTTTGTTGCGAGTGTTGATTTTGAATCCCGAGTAAGCGAAGGATTCTATAATTGAATCACGGGCGTCAGCTAGTGATTCTAGGTTAGAATCCTGAGATCAGCAAGGGATTGAAATACACGAGATGCAAAAAAACTTTGGTCTCGTGTGACACATACAATTTTTCACCTCAGCAGCGAGAACATAATTTAAATGTAACATAAGAATAAAACCACATATACCTACCTGTTTACAAAGCAAACACATTTTTTTAAAATAGAATCCGATTATTATCAAATATAATAATTACATTTAAACCATAAAAAGAGTCCAGTAGCTACAATACAAATCGCATACTCATAATATGCAATCTTAACTTCTTGTACTAATGTCACACTTATTTTATTTTTAATACTGCAAAAAGCCTCATCTCGGGGTAATTGAAAAGGTTGAACAATTAAACCTTTAAATATGATTTTTATTAAGATTTCTATTACATAAACATAAATAGATTTGTTAAAAAATCATTCAATTTAACACATAATAATTATACTGTAGAGGCCGTACACGGAATTCTTTTATAAAAAAAAAAACAAGAGAAGCGGCTTTCGTGCAACGAGGTTGCATACTTTATTAAAAGATCGGGAAATTTTACATTTTGGAAATATTTCGATATATTTTTAATACCAAAAATTTAATTTAAGTTTGTAATCGACAAATTTGATCCTATCTCTTGCTTTTTTCGAGTTGAAGTGAAATGACAGATCAAAGTAAAGTTCAAATATTTGGAATTCAGTGAGTAGACCCAACACTGTACTCAGCATTTAAAAAAAATAATTAAAAAGTTACTTTGGCTCACGGAGTGAGCAAAATGCGATTTTGCTCACTGATTTCTCATAGCAAAACCTGCCTGTTTGAGGTGCTGAGGTGAAAAAAACTTTTTAATGTTTTTTTAAATGCCGAGGACAGTGCTGAGTCTACTCATTGAATTCCAAATGCTTGAACTGCACTTGGATCTGTCACTTTCACTCAACGTAAAAAAGCAAGAGATAGAATCAAATCAATACTACGATAACTTACCGGAGACTTTTGATCATTGTCTGGCATTCTTAACTTTCTGGTGACTTTGAAAGATGTAATAGTGCTGGACGTATATTTTTTTTGTAAAGGTTTGAAATGTGATTATTATATTTCTTTCTTAATAATCTGGTTATATTTTAATTTTTTGTGTTTGTTTTGTAAATTGGTATACGTGGATTAGAATAAAAATTCTAACCTTTAAATTATGTTCTCGCTGCTGAGGTGAAAAGTTGTATGTGTCACACGAGACCAAATTTTTTTTGCATATCATGTGTTTGAATCCCTCGCTTATCTCAGGATTCTAACCTAGAATCACTCGCTACGCTCAAGATTCAATACGGTATTTGACAACTCCTGATTTTGCCATATCTTAATATTCTTATGAAAATATAGATATACAGATAGTATTTAGCGAAGAGAAATTTAAATCGGTTGAAAATTGGATTTATAGTGATTTTTTGAAAAATCTATATACCTGTTTCTTTCTCAAACGCTTTTCTCTATGCAGCAAGTATGGCGGTACTGGCGTGTGACGTCACATGCCAGTATGTCTTTCATTGTCTAATCTTGAATTTCAAATCTTTATAACTTTGTTATTTGTAAAGGTAGCTTGAAAATAGTTTTTCTATTCGATAACAGGCATTGTGTACTTTTAACTTATAAAACGTATAAAAAATATAAAATACCGTATTGTAAAATCCTTCGCTTACTCGGGACTGAAATTCAACACTCGCAGCAAAAAACAACTTTGATCTCTTGTTGCACAAATAACTATAATCAATTTACCTTCATCAGTCCCTGTAAATAAGTAGGCGTGTCCAAGAATAGGTAATGCTGGCAAGTCGCTTGGCAGTTTCTTAGACAGTTCGACTAGCTTCTTCCTTCCCATCTTATAGTGCACAATATACGTGAAGATTATTATAGCAATGAGTAGTAAAAACATTTTCAATATAAAACTACCCGTAAATTAATAAAACTATGACAGCACACTTCCTTTGCTTTAATAAAAAAAAAATGTTAGCTAGTACACGATCGGGAATGTCCGACCGATCGCTGCCTCTATGCAACGTATTGTAATCTGACTTTGTTTTCGACAGGAAGTTAAGTACTCAAGAGGTTTCTACCTTTCTAACCGGTTTTAAACCTTAAGCATGATATTGTATTCTTGTATTGTATATTATTCACTTTGTCATTCATATAAAGGTTAAAGACGCAAAATATTACGTCAAATACAATAACACAATGTTTTTAAACTAAGAAGTCTTAGGTGTTGTCAGAATACTTAAGCAATAATTTTATAATATTACGCGATATGTGGTTAAAAAAAAATCCTTTACTATCATCGCGTTACATCACAGGACGAACATTTACAGATTTGCGCAAGTCAGTCTTTGATTTACGACGCCATTTAGTTCGATCAATGCCCTAGAATCTAGGGCCTAGATAAACTAGTGGTGTTATATCATTATGAATAAACTAACAAGGTACATAAACTTGTGTATTTTAAAATATGAAAATTGTTGCAATTTATCGTAGACCATGACAATAATTATGCAAGCCGTTTATAAATATTTACAATTTGTTGACTATTAGTAAAGTGCAAGTTGCGATGAACAATAATTTAACAATAGAAATAAACAAATGTCTAAATAAAACATTTTATATATTAAATATTTATTTAAATTGTCATCACTTACAGTATCATTACAGGAGTAAGCCTAAGGCGATAATATTCATAATGGCCAGGCAATGCGATATACAGAGTGGATTTCGACGAGGGACCTTTGCGGAGATATTGCATCGTTTAACTGATACACAGTCGATTTATAATGTTTAGAAACTTAAACGAAATAAAAAAAATAAATACAAAATTCACTCATTTTTAACTGTGGTGATAACCCTACATTGCAACTGCACATAACGGCAACATGGCTAGATTAAGGAATCGCCGTCGGGAAAACTCGGGATATTACGTTTATTTCCGAGAGTTGTTGGCATCGTACTGATGTAAAACCGGCCAAGAGCGTGTCGGACACGCCCAAAATAGGGTTCCGTAGCCATTACGAAAAAAATAATTTCGTATTTTATACGGAATCTTCCAAGTTTAGGTATATTTTATACCTTAGGCTGCTATTTACCCTTAAACTACTGATAATTCTCAAGCAAACTTAACCGTTATAGTTTTTCTTGAAAGTTTGATATACTTACTACCATTTTGATTTTTTTCAAAATTTTCCACCTACCGGTTAAGATTTTAGAGGGGGGGGGACGCTCGATTTTAATGAAAATTTGCACTTTAAAGTTGAATATTTGCAAACAAATCACTGAATCGAAAAATCGTTTTAGCAACCCCCTAATGGTTTTATCCAATGGGGTTATCCAATGATACCCCACACTACAGGGTTGAATGAGAAAAAAAAAATCACCCCCACTTTACGTCTATGGGAGGTACCCTAAAAAATTTTTTTTTTAATTTTTAATTGTACCATTTTGTTGGCATTTTTTACTTATATGTATAACTGTGCAAAATTACAGCTTTCTAGCATTGATAGTCCCTGAGCAAAGCCGCGGACGGACAGACAGACAGACATGGCGAAACTATAAGGGTTCCGTTTTAGCCATTTTGGCTCCGGAACCCTAACAAGGACAGCCTATTGTATGAATTGCTGATCAACCAGGGAACAATTTCAATTCATTCGAAAATAATTTGATGAAGCGAGTTAACGAACTAAAACCTTTTTATCAGTTTAGGTAGGTAAACAGAGACATTTTATTTATGATGAAAGAGATTACTATCTTCTTTAATTGTTTATGACGATTGAGTACATTCGAGTGAATGTCAGTGTCATGTCCTCAATGGCAACATATTAACGTAATATTCTGACGTCTAAGGCCGTCTTGCAGGAAAAAAAAACTAGATTTAGTAGTTAATCCAGGCTTAAGCTTGACAGTTCCATACAATTTGACACTACTAAACTGAGCTTAACGCTAACTCGAGATTTGTGTTTACTGCAAGGGGGCCTAAAGATTGTTTACAAGTAAGAACATTGACCCAGCCACTTGTTTAGGGTTGGCACAAAGTAGTTTTTGGTATTAATGTTTAAGTTTCTTGGGGGAAATATAGTGCTAAGGTTGAACTATCTGCCAGTTTCGCAAAGGTTCCGCGTCGAAATCCACCCGTATAATGAAGTTTAGATAATAATTATTATTTGGCCCGGTATCGATTGTCATTATTCATAATGCCCGGGAATTATAAATATTACTCTTATTAAACACTTCGTCCAGCTTGGTCCATAACATATACATCACAAGTATTTAACACAACTACATTTTGAATACAGTAAATTTGTTATAATGAGAGTCAGGGATCGCCAATGCGGATCGGAATTATTTCCAAATATAGTCCATCAAAAAGGGGTTCCCACTGTTCTGTAATCTTAAATTAACACCCGAAATTTGAAAAGTTATGGCAAACTGAGATATAGTAAACTATTTCTCCAGTTGATTAGATCAGAATTTTTTCTATGGGACTTCATTTTCTTTATAAACGAATGTACGAAATTGTTAAAAATAGAGGTAAAAGTCTAACACAGTTGTGAAAAAGTAGCTGCGAAAAGATTTGGCTACACGTAACCCTGAGGTGTTTTATGACTCACTTTACTGAATTAGACATTGGGATCGTTAGTATATTTATATTTGAAATTATAATATTTGAATAATTATACATTTCATCATCATCATCATGTCAGCCGAAAGACGTCCACTGCTGGACATAGGCCTTCCACTCAGACCGGTCTTGTGCTTTCCGCTGTAACAAGGCTGATCAAGCCTTGTCGATTATTAACCTCTTCCTCATTTCATGTTTTGGTTCGTTTTAAAATAGTTCACATCGCGGTCTAAGATTTAACCACCATTTTTTTGTGTATAACCTTTAAGTGTATATCGATATCTTCATATTTACTGATGTTGTGAACATTCAATATAAGATTGTTGCATCGATTTATACTTCTTAAAATCATAGCAATAATGGTTTATCTACAAATGACGGAAAAAACAATCAAAATTAATTAGTAAAATGTTCACCATGTTACACTATCACATATTTTTGATTAAAAACCTTATTATTCTCGGGGCGCGTGAAATTTTTCTTAGATAACATATGTATACAATAACAGTAAACTCGCATTCCCAGTAATATCTTACGAATGAATACCGAAAACACTGTGTACGACTAATTATGAAAATACGCCATCCGCCATTATCAAACTGTTACGCAATGTTAATGTTTGTGAAAATATATTCTGCATGAGGCACATAGCATTATAAAAGTTTCATTTACGACCATTGATGTTACGCATTTATACAGAAAAGTCAGAACCCGCTGAGGTTTAAGATACCAATTCGAGTGCACATGTCTGGTTTAGTCTGAATAAAGGGTAACATCGCTCTTCTACTCAGTCGATATTCAGCCCTTATAACTACTGTGACCTTATTAACGCAATTAAAACGCTACTATAACGCTATTAAACGGCAATGTGGCCTTAAAGCTGAATAATTTGTGCCCAAATAAGAGTTGTAGTTGCTGAATAGCCGGCTATTCAGCAACTATACATCAATGCTATTCAGCTTTAAATGTAAATGAAATCCATTATCCGGCTGTTATGCGACCAACTTGTGCTACTTGGGATCCCGCGATCTTAACCAGGTCGTCGCTCCATCTCGTTGGAGGCCTACCGACAGCTCGTCTCCCGGTCCGCGGACGCCATTCGAGATCCTTCTAACCCCATCGGCCATCAGTCCTGCGAGCAATCTGCCCGGCCCACTGCCACTTCAGTTTCGCAATTCTTCGGGCTGTGTCGGTAACCTTAGTTCTACTGCGGATATCATCATTTCTGATTCTATCCCGCATTTATACGTTTACTTAAACTTAAATAGTTACTCCTTGTTTGTCGCTTGCTTGTGCGTCGTATTTTCTAAGTAATATTTTTGGTAACAATAATTGGGAGGAAAAGATTACCTCGCGAGAACTTCCTACTTTACAGGACTTCAAGATGTTCCTAAGAAAGCAGGCTGACATTTTGGAGGCAATCGGCCAAGCTGCATCCGAGCAGCCAAGTCACAGCGCATCACACCGTTACCTGAACCCACCGTTACGCATTCGAAGCGCGAAACAAATGGGTCTGTGTTTAAACTGCTTAGGCTCTAACCACATCCTACCGAACTGCAGAGCTTCCACTTGCAGAACATGCAAAGGTAAACACCACACACTTTTGCATGTTTTACCAATAACTGAGGTGTCAAATCAATCTCAATCAAACCATAACAACTTAGAAACGATGACAACAACCCTTACCAACAATGCCCAATCTGTCAATCTAATGACACAACAGTCAGCCACAGTAAACAATGCATGTGCAGTAGTACAACCAAACCTATAATTTTATCAACTGCCCAAATCAAGGTATTTGATAGCCAAAATAATGCTCACATTCTAAGGGCTCTTCTCGACAGTGGCTCCCAATCAAATTTTATAACACAGCGAGCCGCTGAAATATTGAATTTGCAAACTCAAAAAATTCAATTTGAAGTACTGGGCTTCAATGAATATATGACAACGATAATTCAACAGGCTCATGTGACTATCATGTCAAGAGATGAGTCATACTCGACCAGACTGTCCTGCTTTGTTGTACCAAATATATGTAGTGTACCTAACTATTCAATTCCACAAAACACTTTCAATATCCCGCAGCGATTCCAACTGGCTGATGAATATTTTATCAAAGGAGGTGCTATAGACTTGATAATAGGAGTCGAACATTTCTACCAACTTTTATGCATAGGCCAACACCGCCTGGGCGATGGCTTATCAATCCTCCAGAGAACCCGGCTTGGCTGGGTGGTTTCAGGGCCAATCGATATCAAATATGCTCCTCAAAGGGTGAGTTGTAACTTTGTCCTCAATAATGACATGTGGGGCCTCTGGGAGGCAACTGCTAATTAAAAAAAAACTAAAACATCTTTTCGAAACACATGATGTACGTTGTACGCCTTATTTGGGATCAAACTGTTCAGTAGTATTGTTTTATTTTATAAAATTCTTGGTTTTATTTATGGGCTTATGTATACCTAGTGCCATCCACGAAGACGTGTGATTTTGTCAAAATTAGCCATTAATGTAATAAGAACCACGGCACGCGTCATCAAGAATGACTCTACCTATATTCGGATAAAACTTAGATTAAAAAAATTACATAGCTATTATAACCTCAGAATAATAACTAAAGCACTAGAAACCTTACTAAAATAGCAACAGAATACATCAGTTTGTACTATTTTGAGTTAGGGCATTGAAAATTTGTCAGAAAGAGATGCAAAATACATTTGTACATTCGATATTAAGAAGGTTGTCACTAGTTTGTTACTAGCTTTCTTAATGCTAGTGATGTTGCTATGTCGACTTCCATATCGATAAAGAAAACAACAATAGTTTAAAGTTTAATAAGTTACGATTAATGAAATTAAATAAAAATTAAATAACAACGGGCTCTTTTTGCGTATTTTAAAAGTAGAGGCACTTACCTCTCGCAAAGATTAGGAATAACAGTACAGAGAGGTAATGCTGCCAGTGTCTTGGGGTCAATGCCTGAGGCAGAAAATTTGGATGACGTCTTTATTTTGTAACAAAGTTTAGTTTATATATAGTTTTAGTTTTGGATGTTAGAGGTAATTGCAATAAAATGCGTTATTGACTTATTTCAACAATTTTTTTTTTATTATTGGCATATACTATTTTACGATCTTGCATCTTGAGAATCAAACCGTCACTAAACAAAATTTGTCATTTCTCAAAAATTACACTATAACATTTTAACGCAAACTTTAATTTTGCGAGCTGACATATTTCGCTTAGTGACGGTTTGATTCTCAGGCACCATACCTAATGTACCCTGGGTACAGTCACCAGCATTAATATCTACCACAGTGGAGCGTGCAAAATAATCTGTGACGTCCTTCCGGCCCTAGAAATAGAGTCGTATCGTATCAGATATTTATGCACGCTCGTTATGTCAGATATGGGTCCATATTGACTCGCATAAAATCGATCCTCCGATTCTTTTTCCTGCTACCGATTTGTAGCCAGAATCATCACTCTTCCGAATTTTTTACTTCATAATTTTATTTGTCATAAATTTGTACTACTACCAACTGAAGTCATAATGGTCACTTATCAGAATATCGTAATTCATAACGTTGTCACTAAGATATGTTTGTACTCATAATGCTGGTTTACATATTTCTTTCATTCATAATCATCAAATTCAATAAACTTGTTAATCATAACATTTAAACATCAATACAGTTTTTTTACGTTAATTTAACGTTAATGCGATGTTGTAACTGGAGTGAAAGTTTTTATATATTATTATCAATATGGAGGAGAAATAAACGAATATAAATAGGCCCGGCCCAGATGATGATATTGATGAGATTATTTACTTAAATTGTGAGTATCCTACTTTATTGGTGGCAGTTTGGTTCTGTAGTGGTCGCAGTTCTAACCTAACCTAAACCTATATTAATGGCAGTAGTTTGGTTCTGTAAGGGTTGCAGTTCTAACCTAACCTAACCTATTTTACTGGTAGCAGTATGGTTTTGAGGGAGTCGCAATTTTAACTTAACCTAACCTACATTTCTGACATTTAATAAAACTTATAAGACGATTGAGGGTTAAATTCATATGAAATTGATTTGCTGACGAATTGTTTTTTCTTTGTTACATACATCTATTGTGGTTAAATAATGTCTGTAGTAATAACATCCAACAGAACCATGTGATTGCTTCGCCCATTGATGGCGTTGTCATCGAAATACTTATCACATATTTTTTTTCACTAAACGAAAGCAACGCAGGCCATAAACTATGACAGTGAAGTTTATAGCTACAAATAAGTTTTCTTTAAAAATATATGATAATGGAGTTTTATGAGTACAAAACAATATGCTTAAAAAAGTATGACAAAAAAAGGAGTACAAGAGATATTTGGGCCAATCAACTATTTTACCGACACTTTGGCCGTCTCCTGCGTTACCAAATTTGTCTCTGGCGTTACCAAAAAATAGTACTTCCAACAAGATATTTCACGGTTTAATAGGTTGAACTTACGTAGGATGGCATGTATTCATGTACACCATCTATTAAATTACAGAAAAAACATGATTACTTACAAAAATCTGCAATTGTTTGAAAAATGTCGCGGACAGAGTAGTGTCGGTAAAAAAATTGATTGACCCATTTATGACAACTGCCATTATGGTTTTAAATGTTTCGGAGTTATGATCGGTAGTAATAGTGAGTATTATGACAGAAAATTGTATGACAAACATTTTCGGAGTTCCAATAATCGGGGTTGAAAAATTATGCCAACTTTGGCGCACCCGTCAGATATTGGTACTGGCGACTAGTGGTGACTGTACATTAGGTATGGCAGGCAGGACGATAAAGGAGTAGAAAATAATGATAGTTTAAAAGCGAAATATTTTTATTTTAAAGTAGCTGTAAACGTGGCTCTACTCGTCTAGGCGACAAGACCAAAAATTATTACATAAATTCATATTTCATTCATAATTTTGTTTCCTCAGGCAAATTTAATATAGGTTAGTATTTGCTTTTAGTCGCCGACATTTTAAGTTTTTATTGGACACAAATGAATTCACCGTCAAATTATTCGATCAAATGTGGCTATGTTTTTTTCGGTGGCCACAATTGCACTCCAAGGGGCAAGGTTATATGGGCACAAGGTGTGTTGTGCCCATATATTTTTAACCGCTTCACCTTTGATGACTCTAAAACAAAATGTAAGGTTGGTCAACAATATCGATACAATTACAATCGAATAAAAAAAAAACTCACATCACTACGATAACCACAACTGTTTGTAATATTGTACAAATTGTTCAAAATAGTCCAAAATGTATTTGAAAACTGGTTTAAACTGGATTTACATTAATTTTCCTATTATGTGGTTCATTTATTATCAGAAATAATACAAATTTTACATCAAAACTCACCGATGAAAAGTAACTTACTCATTCGTATTTTCTTTCCGTGTTGTATGACACTTGCAGCCTTCAACCACACATATGGGATAAAAACAGATTCCTAGAATATCTATTTCTTTATTGTTTTCCTAAATATTTACACAAATTCACCAAACGAACAACTAAGTTTCAGATCCATAACAATGCGACCATGTCAAGTTGATCTAACGTCGCGAAAAAGATATTGGCAGCTACTTACTAATTATATTTAGTAGCATAATTACAATCAAGTGGATTACTAATGTATGGGCAAAAAACTTTTCCCAAAGTATCACACCCCAAAATATTTTACTCAAATTATCATTTGGCAAAAAATCATTCGCTAAAACAACTTATCGCAATTATTTTACAGTTCGTAATTTTTTTTGGCAACTTATTGTTTTAAAAATAATTACTTAGTCATGTTTCATATTACCAAGTATTATTTAGTCAAATGGCATTTGGCATAAAGCACTATTTCCAAAATTTTGCATGGCATAATAACCTACTTTTCTGGTAGCAAGTCGTTTCTGTGGGGGACGCAGTTCTAATCTAACCTAACCTTCTTTTTTGATAGCAGTTCGTTTCTGTGGGGGACGCAGATCGTAGTAGTTGATTTTTGTGGTTGGTTCGTATGCGAAGTGTCATTTTGAACAATCATTTTTTTGGAATATAATATTAGCCAAAAGAAAACGTTTGCTTAATAAACGTTTTTAATAATAAAACTTGACTATGTAAAATTATGCCAAATGATAATTTGACCAAATGAATAAAATGCAAAATGTTAATATGCTAAAGATTCGTCTGGGAAATGAAACTAATGCGATAAGTATTTTAGGAAGTGAAATCTGGTGAAAAATATTTTGCCGAAACGGCAGTACACCCAACCAAGTTGATATTTTAACTTGTGACTCATTCCGAAATAATAAAACCATGAGGGGTTATTTGTCGCACTTACTCTCTACTATTATAAAGACACTAATGGAACACTTATTAGCACTACAACAGACTTTGAATATTAAATTAGAAAGAATTTCCTAGAATGATAAAAATATTAGCAGTGAATTAGAAATTGTTAACTATATATTCATTGTTTTCATTGCATAATCTATATTTATGTCTATTTCACATTTTCGACTGCTCAAAAGTTAATTGGAAGAGATAACTCTTTAACGATAAAAACGTCGATTGTTGACTTCTAATTTTAATCTTTTTTAACATGTTGCGTATCGATATCGATATATATATATATATATATATATATCTCGATATTGAATATCGGAAGTCGATAAGTGAGAAGTCACTATGACAGATCAAAGATGCAACAAAAATTCCGGGTTCTGGTCATTTGTATCAAATAACACGTCAGACGTTCTTTCTTTCATCGTTCATCCACCATTACCTCTCATATTTCGTTTTATAGATTTTTTTTACCGTACAACGGCAAAACCTACTAGACACTGGCAAAATTGTCCTCCGATGGACAGAGCCATATTTTTCTAAAAAAACAACTAACACTTCAGACGGTTCATACACTGAGCAACTATACGTGCTGCCCTGTTGTTCATTTCAAATTAAAATTCAAAAACATTTATTTGTAAGTTATTTTATTAGGTACCTACTTCTTGTTTTGAGCTGCAATTTACTTGAGTACCATGACGCTGTTGTCAACATGTTTGCGTAAAATCAAACGTGCGTCAAACAACTATTTATTGTACGTGTAGGTATTACAACGGTCGATTGTGTGTGTTTTTTTGTACAATAAAGAGTTGACATATTTATAACAATACATGTTGTGTTTCTAAACATTTAAGGCTAATCACCAGCGTCTGTCACCAATTTGAATTCTGTCACAACTCTTTCTCGGTGTTCAAAATGACGCAGGGTACTGTTATTTGTGTCACACGAGACCAAAGTTTTTTGCATCTCGTGTTTGAATCCCTCGCTGCTCTCATGATTCTAACCTAGAATCACTAGCTACGCTCGTGATTCAATTATAGAACCCTTCGCTTGCTCGGGATTCACGATGCGATGCAATTTTGCTCACTGATTTTGAATAGCGAAACTGCCTGTTTGAGCTGCTGAGGTGAAAAGGATATTTTATGCTTTAATGAATCCATTATTGTTTTTGGTCTCTTGTTTTATGCGGCCCCAGTGCAGTTTGCGCCACTTTAGTAAAGGAGGTAAAAAGCATTTGGG
>NC_133494.1:20025644-20037847 GCF_025370935.1 Choristoneura fumiferana | reverse complement strand
GTGCGTCGGCGAGCCTTCATCAGTTCCAAAAAACAATCAGTTGCAGTGTAGTAATTAATAATATATAAATAGATTTATAGTGTAAGTGAAGTGTGGTGCAGTACCAGCCTACGGACCATCGAGGTACGAACACGGGCAAATAATTAAACGTAGATTCGTACTCGTCAAACTCAACAACGTTACTTCAGGGACTTTTAAAAATAATTCGTTTTTTTAATTTTTATTACACTTCAAAGTTTAATTCGAGAAGCAATGTAAAAGCAAAAATGTTTGATTTGTAGCGTGACAGGCGACGTCAGTTGGGTTCTAGGATGGCGTACATTTGAATTAACGATTAAGCTTGTTAGAAAAAAAAAATTTAAGTTGTGTTTTTAATTAAGTGGGACCATGATGATCCAATTACCAGTGATCTATAGAGCCTCTGTTTTTAATATTATCCCCGGTTCTGGGCCACACGTTGTATAATTTACCTTTAATTTACTGAAACAAAACAAAAGACGTTAATGCTGAGCGCAAAATTTAACTCGGCGTAATTTTGCGGCCAAAGCAAGGTCAAAAAAAAGTTTTTTTTTAAAGGCGTGTAAAATCGCTACCGCGTCATCACAAAGCCACACCATTAGTGGACTCGCTACGTTCAGTGCACAAAATGAGTGCGACGCCGCAATCATAAATTCAGCGGTGGACTTTATAAATTCAACTGATAACTTTACTGAGAAAATCTATACCTTTGTGCATTTAAATTCTATTCAGTAAAACCTAGTCTGTGGGTTCATCTATACAAGGTGTTAATTAAATAACTAAAGACCTCAGATACCCCAACAGTCTTTTCTTATTTTAAGTTAAGTATTTATTTAATATTTGTTTAAAAAAATATTCGTATGTTTTGCTAAGCCAGTAATTGTATGTACTTAATTTCCAACTCTACACTCAATGGTGCTTCACTGTTTTTAGAAGAAAATGAAACTGACGGAAAAACGGACAGTACCTATTAAATTATTTAAATAGTATGCAAACTCGCTAATATTTAAGTGGCCTCTGCTGTATTCGTAAGTTTTAGACTGGGCACAGCAATAAAAGGATTAAAAAAAAGCACAATCAACTTTGTAGTACCTATTATCATCATCATCAGCCTACAGCAGTCCACTGCTGGACTTACCTCTTCCATGGCGCGCCACAACACTCTGTCTCCAGCCCCTCGCATCCATCCGCTGCCAGTGACTCTCGTTCGTCCGTCCACCGTGCCTCAGGACGCCCTACACTACGTTTTCCTGTCCATTGCATATTGTAGTTAATTCTACTCTCGATTCTGAACAAACTTATCTTTAGGTTTTCAGTTATTTAATTAACACTTTGTATAGGTACCTATAATACAAGGACCGGCCTGAGGTAGCGTCAGACCGCAAGTAGTGGAGGTCAAGAGAGGAGGCCTTTGTCCAGCAGCCAGCAGCAGCCAGCAGTGGGGTACGATATAGGCTATACAAAAAAATAGGCAACCTGTATAAAAAATAATCCCTATTTTAGTCACGCCTTTACTTGAAAAATATAATATTTTTTTTTTAATTTGATTTAATTTCAACTTGCATTTAACTAACATAATAGGTATGAATACCGCAAGTTATATGAAAGCTTGTAAAAATACAAACGAAACAAGAATCTCATTTGTAAGTTACTTTAAAAAACGTTTATGCTTTTGAATGAATTAAAGACATATAAGTTTTGATTTTTTTTTCGGAGAACAAGAGCCATAAATTACAGAATAAGCTTATTTAATAAAGGATCTAAGAGAAGAAGCAAATTAAAAAACTGTAAAACATACGCGCATAATTACCAACATGCACCACGCAAACATGGATAGAAATTATAATTACTATCTACAAATAAATCAACACACATTCATCAAGCATCAAACAATACCTCCCATTCCATCAACCACGCAGCCCATTTACTAATTGAAAACCGATCTTTAACCAAAAAGCTCTATCTAATCTATCGCTTATCAGCACCAGCTTGATATTGCTTTTCAATCACATCACCCAACCAATTAACATAGACCCGTCATTCCTGAAGAGCTATTACGAAATTCGTATCGGTTCGTCCCTCTCACTCTCGTATTAATATTAACTTCAGCGGGACGGCAAGAAAGTTCCAATTTTGCACTTCCTAGTAAAGGGCCTGCTTCCACCATTTGTCGAAAGGCATCTAGTTTCAGAAGGGAGTTCAAATTGAACTGGTCGTTTTGAATTTATAGCCCAACTGCTGGTCGTAAAAGAGTGTGAAGAGCTGTAAAAACTGCGATGTTACGGGGAGGGGAGGGCAGACTATTTTGTGTACAGAAAAACGCGGCGCTCCCAATCTTGGCAGAGATTTGCGAATTTTTGTTTTCGAGTCTAGGTCGTTTATTACGTATTTGAGTGTCACATTTGTGTATTTTCAGGTTTGAACAGGTTTCACGATATTTTCCTTCGCCGTCAAGATCGCCCTGCCGCATCATTCCGCCACCGCCCTACGCGACAACACTTCCATCCTCACCATTTAGATGGTTGGCAGCCCTCTATTGTGCATTTTTCCAGATATTTCCCGTCTCGCACAGCAACACTAGAATGAACTGTCGCCTGCGTATTCCCGGACCGATATGACCTTCAAGTCTTCATGAAAAGAGCGTACTCCCTACCGTAAAAGGCCGGCAACGCACTTCTTTTTTTTTTTTATGCGACTGGAAGGCAACGAGCAAGTGGGTCTCCTGATGTAAGAGGTCACCACCGCCCATAACATCTGCCAACACCAGGGGTATTGCAAAACGCGTTGCAACCTAGAGGCCTAAGATGGGATACCTCACGTGCCAGTAATTTTCACCGGCTGTTTTACTCTCCACGCCGAAACACAACAATGCAAGCACTGCTGCTTCACGGCAGGATTAGCGAGCAAGATGGTGGTAGCAATCCGGGCGGACCTTGCACAAAACTTGCAAAAAACTTGTGACTCTTCTGGTGTTGCAGATGTCCATGGGCGACGGTAATCCTTTACCTACAGGCAATCCGTTTGCTCGTTTGTCCCCTATTCTGTAAAAAAAACTAATGGAACTCAGCCTGAAAATTGACAAGCACATAATAATAATTGGTAAATTATATGGCAATCAAATAAACCACAGAAAATGGATGAAATTTCATTTGTAAGATTGACATAAACAAACATTCATCATCATCATCATCTCAGCCGTAGGACGTCCACTGTTGGACATATGCCTCCCCCCTATACCTCCAGTCGCTTCGGTTGGCAGCACACAAACAGATTACAGAATAAAAACTGTTTTAACAAACGTACGTTTTAATTTTAACGTAAAGTTTGTTTTATTTGGCCGTGGTGATATAATATATGTTAGAGCGCCGCTACAAAAATATATAGCCGTTGCCGAACATATTGGCTAAAAGTTCGATGTGTTGTAAAAATTGGCGGCCGCATAGAATAGACTTTGGGATAAGTTTGGTTTATGTGTCAGAATTTTAAAGGTTCTAATGTACAATGGCTGACTCAGCATAAACATAAACATGAACTTTACGAGCATGACAAGTGAAAAATATATATGCATATTCTGCATCCATCCTAACCTATATACGTCTCACTGCTGGGAACAACCTCCTCTCAGAACAAGAGGGCTTGGGCCATAGTTCTCACGCGGGCCCAGTTCGGATTGGCAACTTCACACGCACCATCGAATTGCTTCGCAGGTTTGTGCAGGTTTCCTTACGATGTTTTTCTTCACCGCAAAGCTCGTGGTAAATTTCAAATGTGATTAATTCCGCACATGAATTTCGAAAAACTCAGAGGTGCGAGCCGGGGTTTGAACCCACGACCCTCTGCTTGAGAGGCGATAGGTCAAACCACCTAGGCCACCACGGCTTCCATTCTATTCCAATATGTTCTGCATGGATGCTTGAAATATCCATGCAAATATGCGTTGCAAACATTTTTTAACACCCTAATTTGATGGAGTACAAAAATCATCACCCCAAAAAAAGAAATGACTAAGATAATTTCGCGGAAAACTTCATACAGCGAAAAACTACACACAGGTATGGTACACTGTTATAACGTAACAAGAGTTATTAACCGTCTTTATTTCCTTGTCTTGATAAAGAAACTTTAAACTCAGCACTTATCTTTAGATATATCTTCGGCAAATTTATCTACGCGTGTAATCGTGACAATGCTACCTCACCCCCGCCACCGCGTCTCATTCCTAGGGACGGTCCCGCACGAGCTTGCTGGGCTATAGTACCTAGAAAATACACGTGTAAAATTTGAAAAATGTTAATTGAAAATTTATAAAATATTTTCTAATTTTCAAATACAATGTGTACTAACTATGGATTAGTTTTATCTAGCTAGAAATCGTTCTATTTGGGATTGCGATCCGAGCGTATCTCGATTACTTATCTCTGGGCCGATTGCATGAACGCTTTTTGAAGAAGATTTTATATTTAGTATTTTTTAGGTAAGTGTACATATTTGGCAGGCCCCCCACCAGGTGGACTGACGACATCGTGAGAGTTGCGGGAAACCGGTGGATGCAAGTGGCGAGTTGTCGTTCATTGTGGCGTTCTAAAGGGGGAGGCCTTTGTTCAGCAGTGGACGTCTTCTGGCTGATTATGATGATGATGTACATATTTCGACTGGTTGATGTAATAAATAGTATCCCCCTGTTCCATTGATTAATTTTATATGCCGTCTCTGTTTGTTTTGTAGGAATAGATGGAGCCGTCACATTCATCCGTCAAATAAAATTAATCAATGGGTGGTGAAACAGCCTTAGTGTCCCAAAAAAATCTTATTACTTAGTTAAATAATCAGATTAAAAAAAAATTACAATGATAGTTAGAGCACAGAATAACTTATTAGTACTATTTTACTACCGTAATAACTAATAGTACTACTATACCGTACCATAATAGTACTATAATAGTACTATAATAGTGCTATAATAGTACTATAATAGTGTTATAATAGTAGTGGTTAGAGTTCTACGACTTCTACGTAATGTCATGCCGTGTAAAAACGTGCCGCACGGCGTCACGTCACGCGGAACGGGCCCTTACTTCTAACCGAAGCAACTGGAGGTTTATGGGGTAGGCCTATGTGCAGCAGTGGACGTCCTACGGCTACTATGATGATGATGATGATGATGAAAAGATATCGTGAAAGAAGCGCCCATAGTTCATGCAACAGGCCCCTATTTAAACATTGAAGATAAGATTAAACTCTCCATTAGAACTTAAGCTAACACAAATTTCCGAGATCTGTTTGGGTTGTTGCAAAGTTTCGTATAAACAGCCGCAACATTACGCCGAGTTGTGTTGCGCTCAGCACTATCGGCTTTGGTTTTGTTTCGGTAAAATAACCTTGTTGTTTTTTAACCCCCGGCGTAATAATAATAATAATAATTCATTTATTGCGTGAAAACGGGTAAGTATAGAAAGATACCTAATACCTACCTAAGGTACCTAATGTAATGAACATGACTTATAAATGAATAATAAATGAATGAATGAACGTAAGAAATAAAATATTATAATTAAAATAAGTAGTTTTATTTTATTTTATTCGAAGAAGCAATATAAAGCAAAATGTTTGATGTTTTGTAGGGTGACGGTAAGCGATGTCAATATTGATCTCTAGGATGACGTAAATTGATAACACTATTTAATTCCATTATTTTTAAAACTCGCTGAACTAATAGCGTCCATTCTGACAGTATCTATGTTTTAATTATTTGCTTCTGTTACAGGCCACACCCTGTATAAAAAAAAATAAGTGAAATAAAAGCTTTTAAAAAATAATGAACCCGATAGTATGGCATGCCACTAACTTCCTAGTGCAGGAAACTATATTGAGACGTCTCGACCACACGGCATGAACCCGGAACGTACTGAATAGCCTCGTTAGGTATTGAACGTGCATTTGCTAACTTGGTGAACGGCAGTGGTCTGTGATGCCATTTTGTTAAGTAACATACGGAATTTGGAACATTATTTTATTTATACAGAAATAGGTTAGGTTTGCGTTTGACCACATCACGCCTGATGGTAAGCGGACTGGGTTAGTCTAAAAAAGCAGCTGGTCTAAGTAGCAACTGGTCTAAAAAGCAACTGGTCTAAAAAGCAACTGGTCTAAGTAGCAAGTGGTCTAAAACCAACTTTTTTTTATTCGACTGGATGGCAAACGAGCAAGTGGGTCTCCTGATGGTAAGAGATTACCACCGCCCATAGACACCTGCAACACCAGGGGGATTGCAGATGCGTTGCCAACCTAGAGGCCTAAGATGGGATACCTCAAGTGCAGGTAATTTCACCGGCTGAAATACAACAGTGCAAGCACTGCTATTTCACGGCAGGATTAGCGAGCAAGATGGTGGTAGCAATCCGGGCGGACCTTGCACAAGGTCCTACCACCTGCAAAGCAGGTCCTCCCAACCTGTTTTTGTCGAAAACTTGAAAAACCATAGGTTAGAGTTGCGTCAAGGCGCGATGCGCCTCAGCCACGCGGAATAGGCTCGACTTTGAGTCAAAGAATTTTAAACCACTTGATACTTAGACAAGTTGCTACTTAGACCAGTTGCTTCTTAGACCACTTGCTACTTAGACCAATTGCTAATTTGCTACGTAGACCAGCTGCTTTTAGACGAAATGATACTAACCATTATAATTGATTGTTGTATTATTATAATGTAACAAATTTATTGAATAAGGCGTTACTTTCCGAAAGTCCATATCAACAAACTATAAAAACTTTGCTCACCCACGAATGTATGTTCATGCAGCTCCGCCGCCTCTACACTGTAAGAAAAAATACACACACCTCACATAAACCCAACTATTACCACCACCACACTACTCTGACGTGTTTCGAACTCAATCAGATCATGATGTACTCTGAGTTCGAAACGCGTCAGCGTAGTGTGATGGTGACGATAGTACAGTACAGCAAGCGTTTCCACCATGCAATGAATATAGAAAATTATGGACGCGTTATACATAATATATGTGTCGTGGATAACAATAATCAAGCCATCTTTATAGGATATCAATTGACTATTAAAATATCGAGATGGCGGCGAACGCCGTGTGACATAACGACCGGTTACGGTGCACGTGGACGGGCTCGTTGGCTGGAGCGTCATTCTACCTCGGACTGTGGAGACGACAACACCTGGCTAATGATTCTGTCGGTTCGTCTGTCGATTAGCTCTGTACATACTCTGATTGGTTCTGTGATTTAATTATTATCGTTGTGAAATAAGACCTGCATTCCAAAGAAGTTCTTATTGAAGCCTCACTCAAGTACCTACATCATTAACGCATCCTGACGGCGAGACGGAAGTACTCTCATTTCATCCATCATCATCATCTCTCATCTCTCCTCTCCGCTCTCGTCGAATATGTATACATAGCCTTGCTATATTGTCTTGCAAAATTTGCTTGCGTACTGAATTTTTTGTAGTCTCGTATCGCATTTCTTGTTACCAATTCCGAGCTGAAGTTTCAACAATACTGAAGTTTCAGCTAGTTTGGACAATTGTGGCAAATTGTTGTTGCTGTAAGTTACAACTCGGTTTGCCGATCTTCTGCGGTGGCAACATGTTGTGAACAACTAGATTTTGTCCGCGGCTCCGTCCACAAGGATTGTCTAAACTTAGAAAAATCGAAACCCCAAAGAGTCTCAAAAACTGGTGACCGATTTTAAGGAGGGCTACCTATTATTCAACGTTTTTTTTCTATCTAACGGAATACAAGTCGTATTTCTACAGTGTATGGTTCATAGAGTAAATCCTCAAATATCTAACAGTTTCAAAACTAAAAACTTTACAAGTGATACAGGATAGATAAAATCATCATATCATCATCAACTCAGCCGTAGGACATCCACTGTCGGACATAGGCTCACAATAGACCTCCTCCTCCTCTCTCATAGAAAGGATTAAATGAATGCAATAAATCCGCAAAAACTCGGTGCGCCCTTTAATTAAACATAGATAAGATATAACCAAAAAGAGACTCGCTTCCATAAAAAAAGGCATTGAAATCGGTCTACCCGACATCCGACATTATCGTCAATACAAGGTACTAACAAATTAGGTGCCATTATTTAAGAGACGTTAAATTAGAGCAAAACAATTTATTTTCAATAAAAATTAAAAAAACTTATACGATATTTTTGTTCTAATTTCCTGAACAAAACAAATAAATTATCATTCCGCCCAAACATAATCGCACAGTTCTGTGAAGTGAACCGTCGTTTGTCATACGTCATAACCGTCAATGATTGCGGGAAAACTATTAGTAGAGCGTTTTCACATTATCCGATCCGAAATCGGTATCGGACAACGATACGATATCGGGGCAAGTAAAATGTATGAAATATGTACCTGTCTTTCACATTGTCCGGCCCGATATCGAATATCGGAGCCGACACCGATATGTTGGCGGCACCGTTGGACGCCCGTGGGCCGTCGGACGATAATGTTTGTATGTGTGCTATGCGTGTATCTAAATCGTCTCTGTGTGCGCAGAGCCCGATGCGTGGCGGCCATTTTGAGCCGGCCGTATCGGAACGATTTTGTCGGAAATATGTGAAAACAGCACATGGTGTCGGCTATTCGCTAGTGCGCGTTGACAGCGCCAACTAGCGGTTACAATTACGGCGGACTATGGAATATCAAATGGCTGGCTTGTCATTACGAATAATAAGCACAGGGCGGCACGCGTACAAACAATTACTGATTTTGTAAGTTAACATGTTATTTCTGTAATTTAATAGATGGTGTACATAAATACATGCCATCCTACGTAAGTTCAACCTATTAAACCGTGAAATATCTGTTGGAAGTACGATTTTTTGGTAACGCAAAGACAATTTTGGTAACGCAGGAGACGCCCAAAGTGTCGGTAAAATAGTGATGGCCCAATTACGGCGGACTTTGGAATATCAAATGGCTGGCTGTCATTACGAATAATAAGTAAACAAACAATATAATTTCAATGAAATATCGAAATTTACATATTTTATATTCTATTCGATCATGTTAATAGTGTCGATAATAACGTTGACCTTTGTTATTTCCCGACTAAAATGCCACAATCAATTAATTTCAGGACACGCACTTTCTCATGACTGTCTTCACGTGAAGTAAAGAAATAAACAGATTTAATATTCCCAGGGGATAGGGATAAAATCTTAAAATTTCAACCGCTTCTTATTCTTTAAATTTTGAACGGTTGTTCTTTAACACAACCTCAATGACAATGACAACCACGATATACATTTTGAGAATTCCCAGGGGATTTAAAAAATCCCGGAGTTTCAATTGTGCCAGATGGAATAGTTTACGCGTGCGAACCCGTGGGTAAACTCTAGTAAATACCATAAATACTAACATACATATAATTTACATAAAGCCGTGGTGGCCTAGTGGTTTGACCTATCGCCTCTCAAGCAGAGGGTCGTGGGTTCAAACCCCGGCTCGCACCTCTGAGTTTTTCGAAATTCATGTGCGGAATTACATTTGAAATTTACCACGAGCTTTGCGGTGAAGGAACACATCGTGAGGAAACCTGCACAAACCTGCGAAGCAATTCAATGGTGCGTGTGAAGTTCCCAATCCGCACTGGGCCCGCGTGGGAACTATGGCCCAAGCCCTCTTGTTCTGTGAGGAGGCCTTTGCCCAGCAGTGGGACGTATATAGGCTGGGATGATGATGATATAATTTATAAAAACGCAATATTAAACACATACATACATACACATAGGTAAATATGCTCATACGACTCAATTTTATGTAGTTTATGTAGACTTGCAAGAAAAATCGTGCAAGTTGCATTACATTGCGGGGCCGTAAAGCCAACGAGTTTGTAGTGGCCAATCGAGCGCCGCAATGTAATGCAACAACGATTTTTCTTGCAAGTCTATACTCGGCTTAAGGCCGGTAGGACGTGTCAGATAATTTTGCATGCTCCGCACTATAAATAAATAAATAAATAAATAAATATCACGGGACAATTCACACCAATTAACCTAGTCCCAAAGTAAGCTTAGCAAAGCTTGTGTTATGGGTACTAAGCAACGGATAAATATAATTATATAGATAGATACATACTTAAATACATATTAAACATCCAAGACCCGAGAACAAACATTCGTATTTTTCATACATATACAGTTGTGGTCATATAATAAGAACGATTTTTATAGAGAAGATTTTTTCAAAACTGACAAGTGTTACTAACTGCATGTTATTTTTGTACTTCTCTCGGTATCGTAAAACAATTCCGTACTAGCGGTAAATTCATTTATACATATAATGGCAAAAATAAATATATAAACTTTATACATTACATCTAACCTAGTATTACTACTTACTGGCTGGTCATATAATTAAGAACGTGAATAGTTTATTTTTATTCAAATTTATATAGAGAACGGACCGCCGCTTTGTGTTTTAGGTTATTATTCGAATAATTTTGGCGCCATTTAGTGCCGTAAAAGTCTTAAAGGCGATTGCTTCATATAAAACAATGGGAAAAATAAAAGTGATAAATCTACAAGAGAAGTAATACTAAAATCGCGACAGAATTGGTCGTATAAACACATAGCCGATCATCTGCAATGCTCAAAAACTATGGTTTTCCACGCCATAAAGCATTTTGCCACGTATCAAACTACTTCAAATGTTCCGCGTGTACCTAGACAAAGAAAGTCATCTCGTCGAGATGATCGAAATATCGTTCGTTTGGCAAACAAAATCCTTTTAAAGGGTCTAATACCGTTTAATGAGTTAAGAAAAAATATTTTGGCGAAAACAACCCTTCAGCAATCTCGGCACGCATTATTCGAAGCGTGGGTAGAAGAAAAGTTGCACGGAGGATAGCAAGGAAGGTGCCTATTTGAAACGGTGTCATAGGCAAGCCGGCTTGTATTTGCAAGAAGATATGAAAACTGGACAGTCAGACAGTGGAAAAACGTTCTTTTTCTGACGAGACAAAAATAAATAGGGTATGTTCTGATGGCAAACGATATGTAGACGGCTTCCAAATAAAGCATTCGACCCAAAGTACACAAAAGTGACTTTAAGCATGGCGGAGAAATGTAAAAATTTGGGGATGTTTTCTGGACATGGTGTTGGACCTGTTAGGCTGATAGAGAAACATGGATCAATTTCAATACAAAAACATACTGGAAAAAACAATGTTACCATATGCTGAAGGCGTGCTTCCGGTTTTTGGACATTCCAGCATGACAATGATCCCAAGCATACTGCACGTACCGTTAAGGAATTCCTCACATCGCAATCAGTTTCTGTCTTAGATTGGCCAGCCAACAGCCCCGATCTTAACTCAATAGAGCATCTTTGTGTGCGAAGTCAAGAAAAAGTTTCAAATCGACAGTGTGGCAATTTAACAGAACTGTATGACGTATTCTTAGAAGAATGGAGCTCTATCTCTCTCTGCGAAATGTCAAAATTATAGATTCAGTGCCTCGCCGGTGTAAGGCAGTATAAAAAAAGCCGTGGACATGCTACTAACTATTAATTTTAGTTAAAATGTATTAAATTGCTTTTTTTTGTGTACAAACTTCACGTTAGTGTGATTTAGTTAATCTAAGTTTCAAATAAAAAAACTTTCGAGCAGTTCAATAAATCGTTCTTAATTATTTGTCCAGCTTCATTACTATTTTAATTTGTTACTAAAGAGAATAAAAACAAAATTTGTAAAAAAATGTCGGCAATTTTATTATTTATCCTTAATCCCGTTTGCTCTATTCATGTGCTGTTTCATAACGTAACTAGTACTTCTAAGAAGGAACCACGACTACACATGACATGATTTAGTTAAAAATAATCTGGAACTTCAAATCGTTCTTAATTACATGACCACCACTGTATCTGCCCCGACACGGGAATCCAACCCGGGACCTCAAGCTTCGTAGTCAGGTTCTCTAACCACTCGGCCATCTGGTCGTCTAAAAACTATGAAATTCGAAAATCGAAATTCGTATCGTACCGTCCCGCCGCACTTATATTATTTTTCATCACACTCGCTCGTAAACAGTGTCGTAACATGCAGGCTGACCTGGTTGCAACCCCCCAATAAAACCCTCGACCTAATGGCTTTGTCATGAAACCAGTGGTCGGTAAATGAGTCATTGCCCGTACT
>NC_133494.1:19988341-20018828 GCF_025370935.1 Choristoneura fumiferana | reverse complement strand
TATGTTTAGGAAGCCATTTCCATATTATTTGGTGATTCATTTTAGTGACACATCTATTATTTGGAACCCAATATAATTATTTGATTGATCAATATTATTTCCGAGTAATTTATAAATAATATTTGGGTAACAGTTTTATTTAATATTATTTGGTGATTCAATTTAGGTGACAAATCTACTATTTTAGGAACGAAATTATATTTATTAGGTCACCGAAAACGGATTTATTAGGTGATCAATAAAATCATACCTTTATATTTGTTATTTTTATCATGATTTGTGCTTCGATAAATAAAATTAAAATATTACGAACACGACAGTTCACAAGTTTGAAGATGGCAACACTAGCCTTAAAATTTGAAAGTCCTTTCCCTCCATTAAATTTAACGACTTTAACGTATTCGTATTTCGTATTCTGTGAGCGTAGCCCGTGCCGCGCAACAAAATTCGCCAAATTAGTTATTATTATATGTGCAACCAGATTTAATGCAAAGAAGAGATCCAACCATTTGCCATTTTGTTTTAGCATGCATTACAACTTTTGTAGTAAACGTATAAATGAATTTAAAGGTAGGGTAATCTTCGTGATATAAATTTAAAAAAAGGGTAAGCATTTCAGCTCAATGATATTATATTTTTGTTTTTAAAGTTATAATTCGTGAGATATTTTCTTTAATTATTACTTCCTTTTTATTAGGAACAAGGATGAAATATATAACATTTCTCAAGAATTTAAATACTGACCTCAATGAAGGAGGCGCTCTCGATGATGTGTACGAAGCTTGTCGCACTTTGGATATGGCTGGTGCTGTCATCGCCGCGCTGAGAGTTCTACACGACACTGGAAATTTGCGCGAAATTGAGAACAAACAGAAGAATGAAGATCTGGCCAGCTTATACCGCAACAAAGGGCTGCTCTACTTTCACAAACGTAAGTTGTGCCGAAGAGCTTTAGAATGGTACAATAGAGCTTTGCTACACGCTCCTGATGGTTCTAGAAATCTAATGCTAGCATATTATAATAGGTCAGAACTATCTTTCTATGTAGGAGCCTATGCAGAATCCCTTAAGGACATAGAAACTTGTTTTCAATTCCAGTGCGAAAAAGAACTGGCTGTTTTTTTTCGCACTACTGGACTGCTGGAAAAGCTGACTACTATGAAGGAAAAATGTGAAGAAAAGATTTTGAATAATGAAGATAAGGTAGTTGTTCACAAAAATTCATTCTCAGAGCAATTCTTCAAAATTAAAGGGCAAATACATCCTGAGATACCTTGCCTGTCAGCTGATATAGATATAGTACATGAATCTGGTAAAATGAAGGCAGTTGCTACTAAAGATATACCGGTGGGTACTGTACTTTTAGTAGAGACTGCATATGCAACATGTTCTACACAGGAAAAGTCATTAGTTACATGTTATTATTGCCAAAAGATGGCATTCCACTTGACCCCCTGTGACAACTGTTGCTATGCACTATTCTGTGGTAAAAAATGTAAAGAACTCTGTCTAAATGAGTACCATCTCATAGAATGTCAGATTATGGATTTATTGCAAGAAATTGATAATGGTGGTAGATTCCGACTAGCCATCAAAACAGTATTGAAACTAAAAACTCAATGCGAACAGTGGAGCACTTTAATTAAAGAATCTGAAAATATTGGGGCTAACAGATTAAAAAACAGTTCCTTAAAAGAGTTATATGATGTTAATAATTATTCTTCAATGTTAAGCTTTAATAGTGACCGTCATTTCATCTATGGGTCCCTGTACAACAGCTCTTTTGTATATGCCTTGGTAATATATTACCTTCAGAAAATCAGTGGATTCTTCCCTGTAAAACAAAAAGACTGTTTACAGGCAAAGAAATGTCTTGCTAAACTTTTTATGACATTAGAGTTGATGTGGCCTAGCGTTACACAGATATATAACAATGCAGCAGACCCGTTGGTTAATAATGGCAGTCCTTTTAATAAGGATGTACCAGCAGACCTCCCTTATCATTATGGATTGTTATCTTTTACCAGCAAACTGAGACATGACTGTGAGCCCAATGTTTTCTTAGTCGGACTGGATAACCAGGTGTGCATGTTTGCTATTCAGCCTATCAAAGACATGTCTGAGTTAAAGGTCTCACACAAGTAAGTATGCAAGCTTTCATAAAATCTTAATTGTGCGCAATAATGTGGACATGACTCCAAAATTAATGAATTAAATTAATTTATTAATATATTGGTACCTATTTGTGTCAACATATATACTTACAGGTTTAACAACACGCAACATTATAATTTAACAAAATTATCATCCAATTTCAAGTATTAAATATATATTTAAAATACAAACTTCATTATACATGATATACTACTTAAACTAAGTTAAAATTATAACTCAATGTAAAATAAAAGTACTTAAGTACCTACAAATGACTAAACTATAACCTAGAAAAAAATGGTAAATGGAATACCCCGCGGCATGGACCATAAGATGCTGGCAGCATTCCTCGCTGTATCAGTTACTTAATTAATTTCTTACCTAAGAATTCGTTTTGATTCCTTTAAAGTAAATAAATAACTTTTTTTTTATTATAGACAATAATTTTTCCAAGTTTTCTGTAACCAGTAATCAGTCACATATTCGCTCAAACATGGTATGTACAGATAGTTGTTATAGGTTTATGGAGCTATTACATTACATGTCATGTGGTCAGTCTAAGTATTCGTAATCCAACGAAAACAACTGCTACTTTTAATTTTTACCCGACTGCGAAAAAGGAGGGTTTGCGTTTGCCTCGTATGTAATGTATGCATGTCTATTCCTATGTCCTCTCCTAACTACTCAACGCCTGAACAGATTTTGATAAATGATACGTCATTGGATTTGTCTTGATGACGCGAGTGACACTGGGTCCATGAAATTCTTGAACATTCAAAATGGCGGATTTTTGGCGCCAAATTGTGAGCTTTCAAAATTAAAGCCCACTAGACTTGTTTTTCTTCGTTTTACATTTTTTTAAGGCAGTCGGTTTTTTTTTATATTTCAATTTTATTGTTTTATATTACTTACTAATGTACCTACTCATTTTGAAAGCATGTTGTACCAGGAATTCAAATGTAATTTCAATAAATTAATTCATTAATTAACCCTATTGAGTCATGTCCACATTATTGAAAAGAATTGCACTGATCCATCCGATCCATAATATGACCCACTGTGGAATCTTTTCACTTTCACATAATCTGTCAAAGAGACAGCATCGCCTGACAAGGAAAACCAATGAGAGTAACATCAGGGCTACTACGAAACTAGAAGTTCGTGTCGTGCGGTCCCTCTATACTATTTAATATGAGAGCGAGCGTATAACAATTTATCATCTTTCATCCACCATTGCCTTATATATTCAGTTTTTTACCAAACAAATACAAAATAATACTATAGTGGCAAAAGTGTTTACTGATGGAAAGGGCCCCATTAAAAAAAAAAACTAACTGACAATTTTCTATGGTGGGTCCGACCGAAATGAAAGTTTGATAGTACATAGGTACATAATTTTATTTACACTACCGTAATATTTCTCTTTTGCAGTGGTCACTGGTTACTGCGTTCAAATATGGAACATGCATGGTTAATGAAACTTTTCCATAATACATTAATTGTTTGCACGTGCCGTGTATGCAAGGAAGGCTGGAACAACAAAAACCTGATGAAAACTGACTTGAGCAAGTTTCAAAAATCAACTTGTAGGCAATGGTCTGTCATGAATAAGGATCCCTTGAATGCCCCCATATTCGAAGAAACTTGCAAAACCTTAACAGTGTTGAATAAGCGAATGGAAACTAGCGCATATTACAATGTTTTTAAGTACTTCGTTTTTATATTGCGGTGCCATCAATTAATAGCTACTCAAAATTGTTGGCTTAGCTACTAATTGTAGGTACTAAGGAATAAGACAGTAGTATATTTCTCCTAATTCATTAATAGTCTCTGGCAATCTTATAAATTCAGGCTAGGCATATTTTGTAACGCCCAGGCGCTTGCGATCGTATTAACTATCTCTTTCTACCTTCATCAGAAGATAGAACAGATTATCATTATCAAGAAGCTTGTCTATAGCAATTGGACGGTAACGGTACCTAATGGTGTTTTCCACCGCGAGGCGAGACGAGATTGAAATCTGTATGCATTATCGCGCGCCCGCCGCGAGACGCCGCGGGCGCCGCCATACAAATTTTCAATTCTCGTCTCGCCTCGCCGGTGGAAAATCACCTTAAAATAGATAAAAGTACCTACTGTAGGTATGTGCATAATTATAATTATGTCTGTAATGGTTTTTTATTATTAATTAATACTTGTATATAATTTTTAATTTATTTAAATTACTTGCTCAAAATGTAATAATTACTTATTTGTATATTTTCATGTATTAAATGAATTTTGTTGTGGGTAGATTATACATAGAAGTCGTGTAGTAAAGCCGAAACGCTAAAAGACGTTTTTGCGAATTTTGAGTCTAGGAAGTTGCTACGAAATTCGAAAATCGAAGTTCGTATCGTACCGTGTACCGTCCCTCTCAGTCTCGTATTAAATAAGTATCGGCGGGACGGTACGATACGAACTCTGATTTTCGAAGATCAATAGATACCTACTCATTCATAATCAATTAATCACAGTCGACTGAAACGCAACATAGGCATCTAGAACTATCGGTATTTAAATACGGATAGCGGAGTGTGTACCATCAGCCAAATATGTGGTCTACCACCCTAAAGTTGATAATCGTTTGCATGTCATAAAACAATAATGCCAATAGACGTGTCTGTCAACTAGAAAGTTCGACTTTAGCGACAAATATTCATTTGATAGGAACTTGCTTAAAAATTGATAGACCACTTATTTGGCTGAGGTACCTACCTTCCGACTTCGAAACTTATCACTAAGAATCAAACAATTTTGGCAACAAAAAAATATTATATTTGTAAATCGCAGTCAAAATTGGAATATATTTTATAATGTACTATATATATATAGTTTTTTTTTGAGAAATGCACAAAGAGTAGGTATTAATACCTGTAGAAAAATAAATGCCATCTAGATATTATCGCCACACCTATTTTAATTGTTGACCTATTGTATTATTGTTGTTGTTGTTGTACATAAAATAGTTTTAAAATAATTTTATTCGACATTTTATGAAATAGGACTTATTTAACTTGTTCGTATGTATGTATTACTTATTTCCTTTTTTTCCTAAGAATCTTTTTTCTTTTCTTTTTAATAATTACGGCATTATAGCTTGCATGGACTTATTCTGATACTTATATTTTCTTACTTTTTACACATCTACTATTCTATTATTCTTGTATTTTCTTTTCAACTCTATACGTAAGTATTGTTAAAAAATGTAGTTGTGCTAACTAAATACTTGTGATGTAAATCATTAAACAACATTGTAAATCTGTTTATTAAAATATATGTATACCTCATCGAGTTTCTTGCTGGATTCTTCTCAACATAGGATCTTCCGAACCGGTGATAAATTATTTAACATTCATCAGCCTAAATTAAAAACTTGTATAAAAAATATTGAATTAAGTTGTGTAATCTTTTGAAGTTTTAATAATTATTTTAAAAAATTCCTCCCACAAACATTTCTTTTGTAGTGTTTTGTTTAGCATGATAATGATAAGCTAAAATTCTATTCGCGACTTTCCACGTGATCACCTGTGGTAGTGTGTGCTCATATTTTTTCTTGAAAGGATTTTGCTATGGTCACAACTCAACCAGAATCATAGGCAAGCAAAGAAATAACCTGTGGTTATTGGGCGCTCCACGGGTTAACAATAATAACATTAAGACATGGGAGTTCTCGGAAAAGTAGGTAGTTTGGCAAACTAAGTTTGCATTTGATCAACCCCGCCCGACGCATGGTGAAGTAACTTTCTGCATTGTAGGGTAGGTACAAACAATCTGCGAGCTTCGGGTTGCTGGGGAAATTGGAAGGATTCGTTAGTAGAAAATGGCAATTGTCTAAAATTGTCTAAGGAAGGATTTTTGGAAATTCCCACGGGAACGGATAAAAACGGGATTTATATATTCGATTCCGAGTGACCCTATCTCCGTAACTATAATAACTAGACTCTTTAAATTTGGCATAGAAGTAGGTGATTATAATAGTAAAAAACAGCTTTTAGGATTTTGGAAATTACCACGGGATAAGGAAAATACGGGATTTTTATATTCAGTTCAACTGAATGCTGTGAACTATAATTACTAGACTATTCAAATTTGGCACAAAAGTAGGTGATTGTGATTATAATAGTATAAAACAGGTTTAAGAATTTTCGAAAATTCCCACGGGATAAGGAAAAACGGGATTTATATTCAGTTCAACGGGATCGATTTTTCATGTCACCGGTCGTAGAAAGCTGAAATTTGGCATTTAAGTTCCTTGGAGAGTGTAGGGGAGCACTAGAAAAGCATTTCCCGAAATTATGACGGGAACGGGAAAAAATTGGGATTTATATATTCGATTCCGAGTGGCCCTATCTCAGTAGCTATAATAACTAGACTCTTCAAATTTGATACAGGTGTAGGCATTTTATTAACTAAAACATTAATTTCAGGGTTTTTGGAAATTCCCACGGGATAAGGATAAAAACGGGATTTAAATATTCAGTTTAACGGAATCCTATGAACCTACAATACAAGACTTTTCAAATTTGGCACAGAAGAAGGTGAAAGTGATTATAAGCGTAAAAAACAGTTTCAAGGATTTTCGGAAATTCCCACGGGATAAGGAAAAACCAGGTTTTATATTCAGTTCAACGGGTTGAATTTTTGTTTTACTGGTCGTAGAAAACTGAAATTTAGTATTTAGGTTCCTTGGGGAGTGTAGGCCCTACACTGTAGGGGAGCATTAGAAAAGGATTTCCCGAAATTCTGACGGGAACAGGAAAAAACTACCGACTATTTATAAAACTACCGACGCTCTTCCTTCAAACTACGCGTTCGGCTACCAGACATAACATCTGCTTGAAGAGATATCTCTATTCAGGCCCACCCCTACAGTAAAACCCGGGGCAACTAAAAATCAGAGAAATACAACAATGTTTTTATTTGATTACAAACATTTTTTGACGTGGTTACACTTGCTTGCAATTGCAACAAGTTTTGGGAAACTATTTGATTTGATTCAATAATAGTTATTTTATTTCAGGTTTTTTCTTTTTTTCAGCTTTTCCAATTAAGTATTTATCTTATAAGTAGTAGCTTAGCTAATACTCAAAGTTTTCAACTAAAACAAATTCATTAAGTAGTTTGACATTTGAGAAATTAAACTAATCAAATCTTTATAAACCGAGTTCTGCACATCTGGAACTTCACTTAGTAGTTATTATTATACCGTTACGAGAATAGGATATACTTAAATAGGAAATAACCTGTCCATACAATTCCCAGTCTCATCGCGGCCTAATACAATGTTCTTAAAACTATTTTTAAATGCACAAACGCAAATAGGTTTTGCATGTAGGACACAACTACTTGGCAGAGGATGATTAGATTTAGGCTATTTCCACCAAAGATGTGCGACGTAGCTGAGCAGTGCGAGGATGCCTAGTGAGGGTGTGTAGCGGACTCTTCAAATAATCGAGCGGGTGCGGTGAGGCGGCATCGGAGTGCGCGCGCCATTGGCCCGTAGTAGTGACTGGACTGAGTACTTTGCAACACATGTTTTGTGTTTACAAAAACCTCACTCTGCTCAAGCTGTTTCCACTAGAGCAGCCCTGAGCGAGGATAGGAAAATGAAGCGTTTCTATTGATTCATGACACACATACCTTGCACATATCTGGTGGCAATGCCTGGCTACTTAGCAAGTAATTACAACATTACCAGTAACGGCATATTGGCACAAGCACAACTGTACACGGAGCTCTTTGTAAACAGCATGATGCTCCTTTGTCTGTACTTTGTCTTGAAGCACCGTCAGTATCTTACATATTTCCTTGAAGTATGACGCTTCTCTTTGTACAAGTATGTTTTCTTTGGAACGCTCCCATGATGAATATGCCTTCTTCTGCACCGGAGTGAGTTCACTTTTATTGAGATTGTTCATGGTCCAGGATCCCTTGCATACACGGCAAGTACAGATAATACGGGATGTCTGGTAAAGTTTCAGTGACCTAAGCTTGCCTTCATACAAACGCTCGTACCAGTGGCCTCTGTAAGAGAAAAGCAAAGGGATAAACTCTGATAAACTAAACAAAGGCTTCAGGATTACATTTGCACATTAATATCATCCTAATGTTTACAAATGCGTTGGCGTGTATGTACTCCATCATGTTAAAATGAGTGATCAGATTTGCATAAAATTTGGATTAGATTTTATGGTTACAAGCGTTAATTTTGTGAAAGAATTCTTTGAATTGTCATACAAAGTGACAGATATTCGATCTTAAGTGGGTACTAAATTAACAATGCTTGTGACTGTAGATGTCTGGAATAACACACACATATTTTTATTATTTTCCAACTGCCGGATCTAGTAGTTTACGCGTGAAAGCCGCGAGAAAAGTATAGTACCTAGACAAGCAGATGGGTTGAAGCACAGATATAGATTACACTAGATTACGCAAATGCATCTACTTCGCGTGTCCGAACCCCGACTAAACGTCAGGGTTGACCCCATACAAAGACTGACCGCTAACTGACTAATCATGATTAGCGACTGACTTGAGCCCCACGGCGCGGGCGGGCGGCGCATTTGAATCGATTTTGCGCAGACATCAGGGAATTCACATCGCTAATTCGCTCTTGAGACGTCACAGTAGATATAAAAAAGTGACGTGGTTGGTTTTCATACAGATTGAGGTGTTTGCGTTATCTAGTGTAATCTATATCTGTGGTTTGAAGTAAGAAAAGTCTAGTAATATCATCATAATTCACAAGTGTAGGTACATACATGTGGGAGATCTTTAACTCTGCATTCTTTTTAATAGGTTTGAGAGCAACTAATGCCACTCGATTATCAAGACCAAGTACTAAAACATTGGGCTCACACGCATGTTTCAATTTGCTGGTAAACGCAAACCAACCAAAATGACTGGGGAAATTAGACACTAGGTCACTGCCGGTTAGCTCCTCAGCTGCATTATCTATTTCCGTAGTGCAAGGCCACATAAGCTCCAAAGACATAAAGAGTTTAGCAAAACATTTCTGTGCCTCCAAACTTTCTTTTGGGTCTGTAGGAAAGAACCCATTGAGATTCTGAAGATGATGGATTACTATGGCAACATCTAAACAGCTGTTGTACAGAACTCCATGAACGAAATGGCGCTTGTCGTTAAAACTTAAGATTGAGGAGTAATTCTTAACATCATATATTTCGTTCAACGAACTGGTTTTCAATCTGTTAGTTCCAATATTTTGAGATTCTTTTATCAAAGTGTTCCACTCCTTGCATTGTGTTTTTAGTTTCAACACAGTTTTTATAGCTAGTCGAAAACTGCTACCAACATTTACTGTCTGCAATACATTCATGATCTTACATTCTATGTAATGATACTCATTTAGACAGAGTTTTTGACATTCTTTGCTACAGAACAATGCATAGCAACAATTATCACAGGGAAACAAATTTAATGTAATTTTTTGGCAGTAATAACATGTAGAATAGGCTTTATCCTCAAGAGAGTAAGTTGCATATGCAGTCTCTATTGCAAGAACAGTTCCCATTTCAACATCTTTAGCAGCTACTACCCTAGTTTCACCACATTCGGAAACCACATGTACATCAGAAGACAGGCAAGGTATCTGTGGATGCTTTTCCCTTTTGAAATTGAAGAACTTGTCAGAGAAGGTGCATCTCAAAATACCATCCTTAAGACTCTCTTTCCAAAGCATTATCTGGCACTGAAACTTTCTTTTCATCAACTTTTTCTTCAAGTCTTCTGTACAATTCATATTTAGACAAGTTTCTATGTCCTTGATAGAAGCAGTATATGCTTCTAGTTGGAGATGTAGTGCTGATCTGTTACTGTATGCTTGCACAAGCTCTATAGAATCTTTGGGAGCGTAAAGCAAAGCTTTATTGTAACATTCAAATGCTTTCTGGAATTGCTGACTAACATAAAAGTGTTTCCTTGGTTACGATAGGAGCAGGACCGCTCTTTAGTCTTCTCGTTATTCACAATTATGGGCAAGGTGTGAGTGATGCGTAGAATTTTTAATGCGCTCATAACAGCACCTACCATATCCACTGTTCTTAAAGCCTCGTAAACTTCGTCGAGAAGGCCCTGGCGGTTAAGAATTTGGTTAAAGACCATCGGATTCATGAAGTTCATCCTTGCACCTGAAAATTACAAATCGCATAAGAATTAAACATTTAATTACGCTACCTATATCATAATAAAGTTGTTTTTCTCGTGCTATAGTGCTTGCTTACCCTTTATTTTACTTGCTTTCTAAACGAAACTATTGTCGATACGCTCAAAAGGTAATAGATTAATTTTTGATTACTAACTTTTACGGTTTTAGCAATAAATAAACTAGAATACCTTACAAAGTTTCAAATAAAACATGCCAATACCTTATCTATCTATACACGAAAACGTTTAATTTTAATTTTAACGCTGTTAACGTGACAGGCACAGACTACTAAGAGATACTAACGTTACGTATGTGACAGGCTTGTTTTTTTTTTTATAAATAAGGAAAGTAAAACTATGTAAGTAACTTCAGTTGCTTACGTTGGTTAACATGTGATTACATTAGAATTTGAAACGAAGTTGTTGTGTGAGCTAGTTTATTGCACGATTCTTTAATTACCTGTGGACTACTACGTCACGTCAATCAAAAGACAAAACGTCAAATCCAGCTGGTATGAACTCGGCAGTGGCAGTCTGTCATTTTTAAGTTTGGTGAATAGTTACGATTACGTACATAACAGCCAAAACTACTTTTGTAACATATTTATAATAATATTAATAAGTTTTTATTATTAACAATGAGCCAAGCCGTAGTTGAACCGCCTAAGGAGCGGTACATTCCCAATGGACTTAAGTTCGCTTTCGGTGGCCTTGCTGGGTACTGTATACTAATTTATTATTAGAAACCTAAATTTGTCCTTTATTTCAAAACCAATGTCACGGACCTTTATCTAGGAACGTTCGTTTTGATTCATATTTGATACAAGAAGTGTGATGTTAAATTAAAAGTTATAAAAGTTTCAGTTTTCAGCAGACAAGTTCCTCTAATGTTTCATTCATACCATCATACATTAAGTTTCATCTGACAGAAGTTCATCGTTTGGCCTTGACTCTGTTGCAAAATCTACTTGCGTTGTATGTAATTAAACATCTAACACTGTTACATAATTAATAATTACTTGAGTAATTTTCCATGTTTTTTTTTTCATTCTCATCTCAATCATGGCAAAGCTTTTCGAGCTAAGATAATTATTATATACTAGCTTTTGCCTGCGGCTCCGCCCGCGTGGAATTCGGTTATCGCGCGCTGTTCCCTCGGGAACTGTGCAATTTTCCGGGATAAAAAGTAGCCTATGTCACTGACCCATAAACCAACTCTATGCCTAAAATCACGTCGATCCGTAGCTCCGTTTCGACGTGAAAGACGGACAAACATACATACAAACACACACACTTTCGCATTTATAATATTAGTATGGATGGATAACTAGCTATTAAAACTTTTTGAACATACAAAAAATAGGATATGCTCTTAATTTTTTTTTAAACTGGGCTTAAGGAAATAGTTCCCACTAAACATACTTATTTGTTCATAGCATCTTAATAAAACCGGCCAACAGCGTGTCGGACACGCCCAAAATAGGGTTCCGTAGCCATTACGAAAAAAAAACATGTAATATTATGTGCGTTATAACACAATTAAAACACTTACTACAGTCTTAAAATCTATTACCAGAAAAAGAGCGTATCTTCACGGCACTTACGCCCTTTTGTTGAGAAGCGCAGTTTTTCGGCAATAACTCAAAAACGGTATATTGGATCATGTTGAAAGCAATTTTCGTTGAAAGTATTTATTAAGCGTTACCTTTCCATATTTTTTGCATATTTTTTGGACAAACGGTTTACAAGATAGAGGGGGGGGGACACACAATTTTTGTTACTTTGGGAGTGATTATTTCAGGAAATCTTCACTTAATCAAAAAAGTTTTTGAGAAACCTTACTATCTTTCAAAAGAGCTGTCGAACTTATGTGCCACACGTTGATGCAAGTAAAAAAAAAATTCTGTTACGTGTATGGAGTGCCCCCCCTATAAATATTTCTTTTTGTAATTTAACTACAAAACTAAATAGCGGCTTTGACAAGACATCTGTCCTCCAAATTTCATTGATATATATCTTGTAGTTTTCGAGTAAAATACCTGTGACATATGGACGGACAGACAGACAGACGGACTTGACGAAACTATAAGGGCTATCACTCAAATGTACTTCCATACATTTAGATTGCGGTGAAGGAAAACATTGTGAGGAAACCTGCACGAACCTACGAAGCGATTCAATGGTGCGTGTGAAGTTCCCAATCCGCACTGGACCCACGTGGGAACTATGGCCCAAGCCCTCTTGTTCTGAGAGGAGGCCTGTGCCCAGCAGTGGGATGTATACATATAGGCTGGGATGATGATGATGATGATGACATTTAGATTGCAGCAACTTTTTTTGAGTAAAACAAAACAACAGCAAGTGTCACCCGCACCATGCTACACAATGAAAGCACTTTAGTGAATTTTGCCTCCCTCCTCCAATGCATCATCATTTCTTTTTTTTGATGTGACAAAAATCACCAGACACCCATCTCCAATAAATATGAATAATTCTCAAAACTGACTCTTTTTTTAGGGTTCCGGAGCCAAAATGGCAAAAACGGAACCCTTGTAGTTTCGGCATGTCTGTCTGTCTGTCTGTCCGTCCGCGGCTTTGCTCAGGGACTATCAATGCTAGAAAGCTGTAATTTTGCACGGATATATATGTAAACTATGCCGACAAAATGGTACAATAAAAAAATAAATTTAGTGTACCTCCCATAGACGTAAAGTGGGGGTGATTTTTTTTTCTCATCCAACCCTATAGTGTGGGGTATCATTGGATAGGTCTTTTGAAACCATTAGGGGTTTGCTAAGACGATTTTTCGATTCAGTAATATGTTTGCGAAATATTTATTCAACTTTAAATTGCAAATTTTTATTAAAATCGAGCGCCCCCCCCCTCTAAAATCTAAACTGGTGGGTGGAAAAATTTGAAAAAATTCAGAATGGTTGTAAGTATATCAAACTTTCAAGGAAAACTATAACGGCTTAGTTTGCTTTAGAATTATTAGAGAGTAAATAGCAGCCTAAGGTATAAAGTATACCTAAACTTGGAAGATTCCGTTCCGATATTTTTTTTGTAATGGCTGACCCTATTTCGGGCGTGTCCGACACGCTCTTGGCCGGTTCTTTTCCTTTTAGTTTTAATAAGTTTTTTTAAAGCAATCAATTGAATTTTCACAGTATGGCAGCCACATGTGTCGTTCAACCATTGGACCTGATCAAGACACGGATGCAACTGAGCGGAGGTGCACGCTCCTCGTTCGCAGTGGCTGGAGAAATTGTGGCTCGGGAGGGCTTTGTCTCGCTGTACACGGGTCTCTCTGCCGGGCTCCTGCGACAAGCCACTTATACTACCACAAGGCTCGGGGTTTACAATATACTCTTCGATTGGCATAAAGAGTAAGTGAATTCGTGTTTTAATCTTCTCACTAGATATTACCCGTGGCTTTGCATGCGAAAACCTATCTAGCAGTTGGATTAAATACCGAGATTTTCTTAATTCCCATGGAAATGCCCAAAAAGTAAATCTTGTGATAAAATATCCACGCCAAATTAGTGATATCGCCGGCAAAAAGAATTATATAATTTGTTAAATTGACGAAAGAAAAAAATAACGTATATATGTATTTTATTTGAGATAAGAAAGAAAGAAAGAAAGAAAAACATTTATTCGTGACATTTTTTACAAATAAAAGACAAAGAAAAAAGGAAATAAATTTTGTCACGAAATGGTCCCAACTCAGCATGATGTCAACCTTGCGGCCGACGCTGGTGTTCCGTTGGAACCATTTAAGCGTTTAAAGAACACAACAGCAGTGAACTCGACAACTAAAACAATTTTTTACAATACACAAAACTAGTAGATACGTGTTTATATTATAATATCGCGTCGAAGGTCGGGAGTGGGCGCCTTATGGGCCACTCCTTTGTAAAAGGCCCGCTCGCCCCCCCCCCTCCCTCCCCCTATATACGCCTATGCTGACGGACTAAATATATATTATTAAGAATCTAGCCTATCATCATCCCAGCCTATAGGCCTCCTCAAAGAATGAGAGGGCTTGGGCCGTAGTTCCCACGCGGGATCAGTGCAGATTGGGAACTTCACACGCACCATTGAATTGCTTCGCAGGTTTGTGGAGGTTTCCTCACGACGTTTTCCTTCACCGTAAAGCTCGTGGTAAAATTCAAATGTAATTTTGCACATAAATTTCTAAACACTCAAGAGGTGCAAGCTGGGGTTTGAATCCACGATCCTCTGCTTCAGAGGCGATAGGTCAAACTACTTGGCCACCACGGCTTCTAGCCTACCAGTATTTATGAAAATGATATCGGCATAAAATTCCATAGTTTTTGCAAGAGATGTGTAAAGTTCATCATTCTATGTTGAATTACGTAGATATTAAGTGATCTATATCGATCACGCCGCCATAGTGTGGCCTATTGTATAAGCGGTGATACTTATAGATATGTGTAATTATTATTACATATTAGGCTATGGCAAGTTATCGTAGGCTGTGGCCTAGTACGGAGCTTAGAGGAGGCGGTAGCGATTTATTGGATATGGATATGGTGAATATTTTGCAGGCTTATTTTTTTAATTCTATTTGTAACAGGGACGATTTGCGGAAAAAGGGGAGGCCTTTGCCCAGCAGTGGGAGAGTGGGACGATTTGACAGGCTAAGAAAAAAAATTGTAATATAGTACGACTCTTGACCTCCACACTGTAGTTGTTGTTGTAGTTTATGTATTATATTGTTTATTTTTTTTATTGCGTATTTTTTTATTGTATGATGACCAGATGGTCCCAAAGGAAGACCAGCGCCGTTCGCAAGACCGGCAGATAGCTGGTTTGGGACCATTTCGTGACATACATAAAACTATATTTTATATTTTTCTTTATTATTATTTTGATCCATTGTTCTTATGTTTGTCACGAACAAATGTTTTCTTTCTTTCTTTCTAAAATACTGTATAGTAGCTTCCACTATTATACCACTATTTGACTCTTAACCTTTTGAACGCCACGGTCGGCCACAGAGGATAAAAATAATAATCGGAAACTCGCTCCATAAACGCCACGTAATGCCGACATGTCGCCTATGGCACGATTTTCAGCTGTCGCGTTTTGCCAACCGTAACGCTCAAAAGGTTAAACTCACTCTTTGTCGGACCTTAACTGATTACTCCTCTCATCCACTCAAAGTAGAGGAGGAAAGGGATAAGTCCGCCTTGTGTTTCTTTCTTTTGTACAATAAAGAGTTTACATACATAAAAAAAATGAAAAGATTTATTCATACATACATACATACTGTAAGAACACACACACAAATCACACAAACCCACCCAACTATCACCACCACGCAACACTCCGCGCTCCGAACTCAACCAGAGTAACAGAACCTTTCACCATGCTATCAGATGTTAGAAAAACGTCAGTGTTGTGTAGTGATGATAGTTAGGCTTGTGTAATTTGTGTGTGTTCTTACAGTGTGGCGGTGGAAGAGCTGCATGAACACACATTTGTTGCATAGATCTATCATAATAACGTCGTGGGTAAGCAAAGTAATTATGCACATATAATAATATTATTTAAATTATCAGGCATGCATTTGGATACAACTGATAGATGCCTGTGTATAGCTATGGGTCTAGCTGTTTTAGTTCATTGATATGGACCTCCGCTCCGCAAAGTAACGTCTGATTCAACAAATTTAGTTCCCGCTATGTTCAAAGCGTCGCCTTATCACACTGAGCGTAGATAACAAGTTGCGACACACCGATACGTTACTAGAGCAGTTTGAACTGAAAATTAACGTCTCATTGGCAAAGGTCCTTGCCTATTGACAGTACAAGGAAAATCGTAATTTAGCATTACAATGCCATCCCGATCGATCACGAATTACTCTCTCGCCCTTCGGGCTTTACTAAATTTAAATACATACCAGCTAAAATCGAAGCACTGTATAACTATCTTTCTACCTATATAAACACACGTGGGAAGGTATGCAATTATGCAACAAAAACGTCATGCTTACGCTTAGCGATAATATTTCTCACGTGTTATTTTACGTTCTGCCGTTGCATGGCATTGAATGCTAAAAGCACTGATGTATTAAACTGTAGATACACATTGCCAAACAAAATCCCCATCAAAGAATGTCCGAACTATTTATTTGTTTGTGTAACAAATAAAATCATCACCCACACAAATTAATTAAAAGAATACGTGACAAAATTTGAACCTAGTCTTTACTAAGTTACAGTTCAATTTCGCTAGCGGCCGTATTCCACAATTAATAAAAATATTGACGTGTGCGTAAAAACACTGATCCCACCACACAAACAAATAGAAAGAATACGTTTTGCCTTTGCCCCCCCCCCCTTTATCGATATTTTAAATAAGTATTTATTACGACGAAATATTATATTTATGAAATACGATAGAGATTATGGGGAGGCACGAGCGAGCGGATTTCAAACAGCCTTACCTTTAATGTGCTAACAAAAAAAATATTGTTGCTGTTTATGGTGCCCCCAAGACGTGATGCCCTAAGCAATTGCTTAATTTGCTTATGGGCTAATCCGGCACTGTCTATATATATAAAATTAAAATAATAAACTGACTAACTGACTGTTGATATATCAACGCACAGCCCAAACGCTGCACCTAGAGACCTACTTTATGCCCCTGGTTACCGAAGTACTCGTCAAGACGACAAACGAGTCCAAACTCGATGTGGTCGTGTCGTTTATCACAGAGTTCCTATGGTCACCCACTAGCTTTATCATCAGATCAACTCCATGTTATAATAATATTGCATTGTCATCGGATTTAAGTATACATGCGTGTAAAATTTCAGCTCAATCGGTTGAAGATATCCACTTCAAATTTGAGTTGAAAGATTCCACCCGAGCAAACATAGTTACATTACACTGCAAATAAATATAATGCTTGTAATAAGTTTTTGTTAAAAATTTAATTTTTAATACAAGCTTTTTTGCCGAATGTACTTTTTGTTGACTGTACTTCCAAATTTCAAGTCGGTACTATTAACTATTGAGGAGTTCCCTCCTGCAGAGACGATTCTGACAGAACCACCAAGTTGTCACTACCAGATTATTGTATTGTCACCAAATTTACATAAGTATGCCAAATTTCAAGTCGATCGGACCACTGGAAGTGGGTCAAATTTAGCTTCCAAGATTTGACCCAAACAAACAATAAATAAATAAATAAGCAAACAGGGCAAGCTACAGAAAAGCTTCTAAAAATATCGCCGAAATGTAAGCACTTGTGCAAGTATTTCAAATAAAAAACAATTTGAATTCTCATCCTCCTTGGTTCTGGCTGTTTGCTTCTAAAACCATTGCCAGCGCACGCCGCGCGCAGCTCAAAAAAAAAATTGCAGGCTGTCTGTCAGCACAGTTCATTCGCGGGAAATTCGGCGGACTTCGTATGTTGTGTAATTAAATAATAAGAAGCTCGACTAGTGTGAATAAATTGTAAAATGTATTATAAACCTTGTAAACAGTTTAAAATACTTAGTATGATTTTTTTAGTGTAAAAAACAATAGGTAAACATAGTGATTAATACGGTGTAGATTTGGCGAGCGCTTTATCAATGTTGGCTTTATTGAGGTTTGTGGTTCATAAATTGCTTTATTAATTTTGCACAAAAACGAATAAACCACACAGTCAGACAGTCAGTACATTATATTATCGAAGCTTTATAAAACATAATTAAAATCGCAAACTTCAAGGTAAATATTCAAACGACATAGCTAGGCGACTCGGTAAATAAAATAGAGTGTCGGCAACTCCACTACACTTTTGTTCCATGTTCTGTTGTTTATCTGTTTCGTTTTACTGATATGCTTTCCTGTGCGTGTGACAAAGACAAGGCATATGTCAATGTTGTGGAATTCTGGCAACGTTTATCTTTTAATTAGCAATTTAGAAATGGCTTTAAAATTAATTTAAATCAATATTTCTCTCTGATTATTAGAATTTAATAGAAAAAACAACAAATACTCGCTGAAAGTATGATATTCCATCAGATTTGTTCCGTTTTCGCGAGTGATTTTTGCACTTTTTAAAGACGCACGTGGGCATCGTTACGCTTGCACTGACAACAACGTACTGAGAAAAAAGAAGGCCACATTTACCAAAGTGGCGCTCTTTTGGCTGGGACATATTCGGACGCGCGACTGTGGATCTACAGTTTAATACATCAGTGGCTAAAAGTATCTGTTTTCATAGTTGAAATGAAAAGCTGTTTAATACGGGAAAACACCAACCAATTTTTAACTCGAAGAACCTTATACCTACTGATTGAACACGTATACAAATTGAAATTATGCATTTTATTTGTTTAGGTGTACCTACAGTCAAGGGCAAAGACATCGACACGGCCAAAGTTGCAAAAATATGTATACACGGCCTTAATGTTAAGTGCATAAAGACGTGTATATTACATATTTTTGCGAAATTATATTTATAATACAATTGTTGTTATGAAAATCATTCAAACTCAAACTCACAACATTTATTGACAAGATAACCACACTACATCACAACAAAAACACAGTAAAAACATAAATAGGAGAAGAGAGGAAAATAAGAGATATTGTGCTGTCAATTAGGTATACATCCGAAATGTGTGCTTCTACTTCGTTAAACAATCTACTATTGTTGCACCGGGCATTGTTTCATTCAGTCGTGTGGCAATGACCATTGAACTCCGACCCTTGTGTTGATAACAGCTTCTAATGATAATAATATTATGATCACTTAAGCGATATAAGTGACGCTTAAAACGAGCGGATTACTTTCGTTTTCCTAAGATACAAATGCCTACTGAAGTAATTATCAAAATCAAAACGTTTATTAGGCCGCAAAGAGCTCTTTTACGCCTCATTTTTTTATTTCGGAAATTATTCGGAAATTATTATTGGCAGAAAGAGCTAGCCCGCACTACGGCTAAACCGTCGCGGTTTTTAACCGCGTGGCGTGTATTGTGAATCATGTAAAGTGACATGTCGATGATTTAGTTAGGGTAGATTAAGGGGCTGTTTCACCATCCATTGATTAGTGTTAACTGATGGTTAAATGTGATGCCGGCTCTATTTGTTTTGTTCGAATAGACGGAGACGGCATCACATTTAACCGTCAGTTAACACTAATCAATGGATGGTGAAACAGCCCCTAAAGATAGCACTTTTTTTCAGACGCAACGCGGGCGCGGCGCCCGGCTTCGGCACGAAGACGCTGCTGGGGGTGGCCGCGGGCTCCATCGGCGCGTTCGTGGGCACCCCCGCGGAGGTGGCTCTCATCCGGATGACCGCCGACGGCCGCCTGCCCGCCGACCAGCGACGCAATTACAAGAACGTCGCCGACGCGCTCATCAGGTAATTTGTTAGGGTTCCGTACCCAAAGGGCAGTGCCGGTTTTAGCACTTCCAGCGCCCTGGGCGAGTTTTCCACCGCGCCCACAACTTTTTGGAATTTTCTAGTAAGGGAAATTAAACATTTGCAAATTAAATATAATGACCCGGATAACTCACGTCTTAAATCGAGTTTAGCTCGACATGTTTCGGGCTAATCCGTAGCCCTTCGTCTCAGCGGCTGCTGCAACACGCGCACTGCGCGCCGCCGCTCTGCTCGCGCGACTACCCGACGAAACTGACACCGGCACACAACTACCCGCGTTTTCATCATCATTACAACTGTCAAATGTAGGGTAGCACACAACACTAACAACATCGCTCTGTAAAGGTACGTTCACACACACCGATGACGCAGCACGAGTATTTAACACCGTTTTCCAACTCGGAGGTACCGTCCAACCACTATCCCGGTTGAAATTCGGCCGACGACTAATCTCGATAGCTTCACGCACTTTCCGCGGAATGAAAAATTTCTCTCTCGCAAGTACAGATACCTTATCAAATCTGATATAGTGCGTCGAATCCAAGTTCATTGAGTGCTCGGCCACAGCAGACCCCTTGTCGTCCTGTTTCCTCATACTGCGTATGTGCTCCGATACCCTTGTGGAAACGTTTCGTCCAGTCTCTCCAATATAGCTCTTGCCACAGGCACAGGGAATCATATATACCCCGGGCCACTCAGGACAAACAAACAAACATGAAACAGGTTTCAAACATTTGCAAATGAAAAAAATTGCAAAATTATATATTTGCAGAATGAAACATTTGCAAAATGAAACATTATAGCAAAATGAAACATTATAGCAAAATGAAACATTTGCGAAAAATATTTTGCCCAAACGGCAGAGAACCGTGCGCCAGTTAGCGGAGGCCTTTAATGTTTAATTTTTAACACAATGCTTTTTTGTGTGTATGTTTAAGTGGGTAAGCTACGAGTGGGAGACTGAGTGAATGAGCGAGTAGTGGGGGGGCGCCACAAAATGGTTTCCAAAGTTGGGGAACCTCTGCTCGATGGTGATGTTTGTTTACGGTGTTGTCGTGACCGTGGCGGTGGCGGGTGTGTTCCAGGATCGTGCGCGAGGAGGGCGTGCTGAAGCTGTGGCGCGGCGCCACGCCCACCGTCGGCCGCGCCATGGTCGTCAACGCGGCGCAACTCAGCACCTACTCGCAGGTACCACGCTCGTTCGGACGCCATCTTTTTTTCACAATCGCGTTTTACCCAATTTTAATCGACACAGAAACGTTGAGCGGAGCTCCTACTTTCATGTAGTTTTGGCTCTTCGAGCCGATGCAAACTGAACATAACCTAAAGCAGCGTTTCCACCAATAATGTGCGAGGATCTGCTGCGAGGGATGTGTGTTCATTAACCAATAGAAACTCTTCATTTACCTATCCTCGCACAGCACATCTCTGGTGGAAACAGCTGAGCGGAGCGAGGCGAGGTAAATGAAGCCTTTCTATTGGTTAATGAAAGACACATTCCTCACAACACATCCTCGCACATCTCTGGTGGAAACGCTGCTTAAACCTACCTATGCTTCTGTTTCGATTAAAATTGGAAAAAAACGCAAGTGTGAGAATAAGATTCAGTAAAAAAGCATGTTGGAAAAAAAAGCATTCGGGAAAGAATGCGGAAAATTTGCTACCATGGTTTATATCAATCCAATTAATATAAAATGTAAACAAACTGATTTTATCTAAATTCTTGTGTAAACACCTAGTTGATCGAATCAATAACACATTCATCTATAATTCGTGTCTTTTAAATAGACGTATAATCACTTTTTTCACCAAAATTCACTTTATTTCAATATTTAATTTCCATCTTAAAATCTTCGTCAAAATCTGACGTTATTTCTTGAATGAAACATGGGTATAATCTGTAGCAGCACAGACTAGCGTAGAGATGGTGGTAAATTTGACATTTTAAAAATCGATTAATGCTTGTTTTAATAAGCGATTTTTATTTACTTACGTTAAAATTAAAAAATAGTTACTGTTTTTATAATTGAATAGTCTTTGGAATGAAATCAAGTATTATAATAATAAAATAGACAAAAATACTTAAATATGAATAAGATGTTTTTTTTGTATATTATAACTTTTTGTCAGATTATAATAAAAAAAGTAAATATATTATCCTTTTGGGGGGTCCTGGGTACAGGCCCGGTGTGCTCTTATATTATCTTATATAGACGGTATTGTATATCGCAGCCGGCGAGGTACTCTGATAATTACGAGCAACATTACATTTCAATAAAATCATAACACAAGATAAAGTAAATAATAACAAAACATGCAATTTGTCATAAATACAAATTAATAAATAAACTTAATACATTCGGAACACACAACGAGCTAAAATTATCATAAAGCACAGAGCGTGAGGGTGATCGATCATAAAATTGTGGCATTTATGGAACAGTCGGGTAAGAAAAGGTTCGTTACCTTAACCTCCTGTGGTTCAAAGTGATAGATAGTAGTATAGTGGTCTTTTGAAACAGGAATAAAGTGTCATTTTCTCTGTATCATTCAAATTTACAAAAAAATAAATTCAACTTTATCTATGAGACATTAAGTTTTAAATTTCGATGTCATATTTTGTTGTATGGTGTGCCGCAGGAGGTTAAGTCGACATTTGCTTGCACTAGGGCCTGCCAAAGTTAAATTTCAAACGAAACAGAAACATCACATTGGCATTTGGAATAACAGGTTAATCGGACTGATTCTGACAGGTCAATTAATAAACATAGATAGTCTTGTTTATGTCCAATATTTTGTATTGATTCTTTACAGAATTAAAATAAATGAGTCATTACGGAAAATTTTATTTAAGTAAAACTTAATCAAAAACGAGTATATCCGCCATTCGCATCGATCAGGGATTGTAGTCGCGTTGGCATTGAGCTAACAAGGCGAGAGTTTATGTCCGTTCCTCTGAAACCCTTACAAACATTTCGGCAATGCTCTACGGCAGCTGCCTTAGTTCTCTAGTTATTATTTATCCACCGCTGCACCATCAAACCGCACATCGATTTTCACCAATACTTCAGGATGCTGATGGAACCGTACCAGTCGTTCGCGATATGAGCTTTGTGAATGCGGGGCGTTGTCATAGACATAATGAGGGCTATCGTTTTTTGTCTCACTAGATGGCGCACTGTTGCGTGAGGTTTTTAAGTATGGCTTTCAAAGTCTGTTATTACGGGCGTGAATACAAAGTTTAGATTAAAATCATATTTAATACACCTTTAAACCGTAGTATAAAAATATCGAGCATGCCACAGTGTTGCAAAGTCCCCGTTTTGTTCGGAAAAAAGGGAGGACAAAGGTTTCCGAAAGACAAAACTGTCTCAAAACACAGACATTCATTGCCCCGGAACGCATATTTGCCATAATTAATTTCAGATATTGCAAAATATTCACAAAATTATTCTAATTATAAATAAACCCGCGTAGCTCACCCAAAAACTATGAGATTTGACATTTCGGAGACCTCACGCTACACTAGCGCCTCTAGCGGCGAATTCATTCGCGATAGCCCTCATTGAATTCTGCCAGTTTTTTTTTTAATCTCATTTATTTTTTAAGTCGGCTTAAAATAGTAACAATGTTAGGCCAGGGCCGTCTTTCACCTATTAAGCTTGAGACACGTAGAGTGGTGGCGGGGCGGTGCGGCGCGGTGCGGAGGCGCTACCGGTTGTATTATTCGAGCTAACATGAAAGAGGGCACACAGAATACCGCGCGGGAAATAAGCGTAGCCACCTTCATTATCAGCGACAATTGCAGCTCTTTCATTGATATTAAAGTTTCTCGGCATTATCAAATAAAAAACGACGCAAGTGTTATTATTGATGTAAAAATTACAACAGGAATATTAGCCCTGACAAACACTGATAATTAACTAGACTATGTTTGATTCAAACTCTTACGAAGTTGTTTATTAAAAAAGTGTGGTATTGATAAGAAACTAGGAACCGTTCAAGTTAATACTTAATCCGGCAAGAAACTCAACGAGGTATATATATTTTTTTTTTAAAACAGTTTTACAATATTATTAAATGATATGTATACATCACAAGTATTTAACACAACTTTATTTTAACACAGTAGGTTCGCTATTTGAAGGGATCGCTAATGCGGATCGGAATTATTTCCAAATATCCCTGTCCATGATATAATCATTAACTTTATAATACGCCTTTGATATTAATGTCTTCTTGACAATAGATCTGAATTTGTATCCGTTTCATTTTAATATTTTTTGGAATTTTATTATAAAAACGTATGCAATTTCCCAGAAAAAGACTTTTTGGTTTTAGCCAGTCTAAATAATAACAAAACATGCAATTTGTAATAAATATAAATAAATACAAATTAATAAATAAATAAAATTAATACATTCGGAACACACAACGAGCTAAAATTATCATAAAGCACAGAGCGTGAGGGTGATCGATCATACAATTGTGGGCATTTATGGAAAATGAACAGTCGGGGTAAGAAAAGGTTCGTTACCTTAAACTCCTGGGGTTCAAAGTGATACTAGTACATATTGTTACCTAGCAATAAAACTTATATCTTTTGAAAAAGGAATAGTGTCATTTTTTCTGTATCATGCAAATTAAAAAAAAAAATCACTTTATCTATGAGACATTAAGTTTTAAATTTCCTTGTCATATTTTGTTGTATGGTGGGCCGCAGGAGGTTAAGTCGACATTTGCTTTTTTTTTTTTTTTATTCGACTGGATGGCAAACGAGCAAGTGGGTCTCCTGATGGTAAGAGATCACCACCGCCCATAAACATCTGCAACACCAGGGGTATTGCAGATGCGTTGCCAACCTAGAGGCCTAAGATGGGATAACTCAAGTGCCAGTAATTTCACCGGCTGTCTTACTCTCCACGCCGAAACACAACAGTGCAAGCACTGCTGCTTCACGGCAGGATTAGCCGACTTGCACTAAGGCCTGCCAAAGTTAAATTTCAAACGAAACAGAAACATCACATTTGCATTTGGAATAACAGGTTAATCGGACTGATTCTGACAGGTCAATTAATAAACATAGATAGTCTTGTTTATGTCCATATTTTCTATTGATTCTTTATAGAATTAAAATAAATGAGTCATTACGGAAAATTTTATTTAAGTAAAACTTAATCAAAAACGAGTATATCCGCCATTCGCATCGATCAGGGATTGTAGTCGCGTTGGCAATGAGCTAACAAGGCGAGAGTTTATGTCCGTTCCTCTGAAACCCTTACAAACATTTCGGCAATGCTCTACGGCAGCTGCCTTAGTTCTCTAGTTATTATTTATCCACCGCTGCACCATCAAACCGCACATCGATTTTCACCAATACTTCAGGATGCTGATGGAACCGTACCAGTCGTTCGCGATATGAGCTTTGTGAATGCGGGGCGTTGTCATAGACATAATGAGGGCTATCGTTTTTTGTCTCACTAGATGGCGCACTGTTGCGTGAGGTTTTTAAGTATGGCTTTCAAAGTCTGTTATTACGGGCGTGAATACAAAGTTTAGATTAAAATCATATTTAATACACCTTTAAACCGTAGTATAAAAATATCGAGCATGCCACAGTGTTGCAAAGTCCCCGTTTTGTTCGGAAAAAAGGGAGGACAAAGGTTTCCGAAAGACAAAACTGTCTCAAAACACAGACATTCATTGCCCCGGACGCATATTTGCCATAATTAATTTCAGATATTGCAAAATATTCACAAAATTATTCTAATTATAAATAAACCCGCGTAGCTCACCCAAAAACTATGAGATTTGACATTTCGGAGACCTCACGCTACACTAGCGCCTCTAGCGGCGAATTCATTCGCGATAGCCCTCATTGAATTCTGCCAGTTTTTTTTTTAATCTCATTTATTTTTTAAGTCGGCTTAAAATAGTAACAATGTTAGGCCAGGGCCGTCTTTCACCTATTAAGCTAGAGACACGTAGAGTGGTGGCGGGCGGTGCGGAGGCGTACCGGTTGTATTATTCGAGCTAACATGAAAGAGGGCACACAGAATACCGCGCGGGAAATAAGCGTGGCCACCTTCATTTTCAACGACTATTGCAGCTATTTCATTGATGTTAAAGTTTCTCGGCATTATCAAATAAAATACGACGCAAGAGTTATTATTGATGCAAAAATTACAACAGGAAATATTAGCCCTGACAAACACTGATAATTAACTAGAACATGTTTGATTCAAACTCTTACGAAGTTGTTTATTAAAAAGGTGTGGTATTGATAAGAAACTAGGAACCGTTCAAGTATTAGGTAACGCAATTTTGGTCTTGTAAAACGTTACGATTCGTTACAAGGGCGGGAGGGGGTAATATAATGTCCTCAAAAGTGGGAAATTCGCATCATCAGTAGTTGTTCTTGACCTGTAAATGCTCTCATGCTGAGATGCCAGTCTGACTGTGCCAAAAATGCTAACTTAATTTAATAAAATAAGAGCGGGAAAGCAAACCACGGCCGGTCACGGCAACGGCGGCGCGCCGGCGCTGCGCTCATATCTAACACACATATTATAAGTACTCTAAGATGGGTTCATAAACCGATGACAAATGACCTGCATTATATTACTGACTTGTTCTACCAGTAAGATATCCATAGGTGTTAAACTAATGTAATAAATCAATTAAACAGATAAAGTTATAATTATATAAACTGAAAACAGCAATAAAAAACAACAAAAAACGACAACAGTAATGGCGGCAAGACGAATCGCTGTCGCAAATGTTTTTTTTTTTCAGACAGACAAATCAGTAAAGTCCTTATTCTTAATGTCGCTCGAGTTCAAATTATCGTGCGATTTATGTTTAAAAAAATTAAAGTGACATTTTGAATAGAGAAAATGTTGTGTCTATGCATACTATAATAGAGGTCCATTTAAATTGTTCATTTTGACAGCTGTTCCAAATTTGAAATTCATTACTGTACTATATTTGATACTGTAATGAACATTACGGTACTGTTGTTACCTACTACCACAGACAACTAGCTTGTCATAGGAAAATCGGTTGTTTAATGCTGGTCATTACCAACGGTTTTTGAACACATTATACATTTATGATATGGGTATTTTGCAGGTGGTAGGACCTTGTGCAAGGTCCGCCCGGATTGCTACCACCATCTTGCTCGCTAATCCTGCCGTGAAGCAGCAGTGCTTGCACTGTTGTGTTTCGGCGTGGAGAGTAAGACAGCCGGTGAAATTACTGGCACTTGAGGTATCCCATCTTAGGCCTCTAGGTTGGCAACGCATCTGCAATTCCCCTGGTTTGCAGATGTTTATGGGCGGTGGTGATCTCTTACCATCAGGAGACCCTCTTGCTCGTTTGCCATCCAGTCGTATAAAAAAAAAATATGGGTATGGATAGATAAAGGAATTAATTTAATAACTGACGAAGGTTTTCGTACCCCCACTGTAAGGTACCTTAAGTAGTAGTAGTTTGTTAAGGTACCATCAGCCAAATATGTGGTCTACCACCCTAAAGTTAATAATCGTTTGCATGTCACAAAACAAGAATGCCAATAGACGTGTCTGTCAACTTGAAAGTTCGACTTTAGCGACATATCGTCACTACTTTAAAAAAAGCTGGTATCTCAAAATCGATGATCTTTCCGAGTGAACTTAATGAACATTGTTTTAAGGGTCAAATTTGTTGACGTATTGATTTGAGATACGAGATTTTTTCAAAGTAGTGACGATATTCATTTGATAGGATCTGGTTTAAAAATTGATATACCACTTAATTTTGGCTGATGGTACCTTATGCTTGTATTTCATAGTTAATGTGGCTGTAATGTAATATGTAAGTGACTTTACAGGCGCGCGAGGTGTTCGTAGCGTTCGTGCCGGACGGCATCGCGCTGCACTTCTGCGCGTCCATGGTGTCCGGTCTGGTCACCACCATCGCCTCCATGCCCGTAGACATCATCAAGACAAGGTCACTGCTCTCCCATTGTAAAACACAACACAATGTCGACCGGGTAGCCAATTGGTTGTAGGACTGTGAAGCTTGAGTTCCCCTTACTCTCCACTCCGAAACACAACAGTGCAAGCACTGCTGCTTCACGGCAGGATTATCGAGCAAGATGGTGGTAGCAATCCGGGCGGACCTTGCACAAGGTCCTACCACCTGCAAACATTGACAAAGTTGACATTGTATTGCAAAATGGCAGTGAGTTGACTCAGTATGCAAAACACCGTCCATTATATAGATTAATACACCCGAGAACAAACATTCGTATTATTCCTACAACTATCTGCCCCGACCGGGAATCGAGCCCAGGACCTCAAGCTTCTTAGTCAGGTTCTCTAACCACTTAGCCATCCGGTCGCCCGAATTGTAATATCATCATCATCATCCCAGCGTATTTACGTCCCACTGCTGGTCACAGACCTCCCAGAATGAGAGGGCTTGGACCGTAGTTCCCACGCAGGCCCAGTACTAATTGAGAACTTCACGCACACCATTGAATTCCTTCGCAGGTTTGTAAAGCTTTCCTCGCGATCTTTTCCTTCACCATAAAAAAGCTCGTGGTAAATTTTCGAATGTAATTTCGCACATGAATTTCGAAAAACAGACGTGCGTGCTCGGCTTTGATCCCACTCGCATTTACCCCATTTATCCCATTCGCTTTTATAATAATAGCTGGATTAGTAGGAAGAACAATATTGACGAGTTAAACCTCTTTTTCAGGATTCAAAACGCCGCCAAAGGCCAGAGCCAACTGTCGGTAGTAACAAACCTCCTGAGGAACGAAGGTGTTCTGTCCTTATGGAAAGGGTTCCTGCCATATTACGCGCGCCTCGGGCCACACACCGTGCTGACTTTCATATTCCTTGAGCAGATGAATGCCGCTTACTTTAAGTATATGTAAATTGAATATTGGAGGGTAGAGACGAATTTGTAACGCCCGAAAACACTATTAGAAGCGAAACTCCTGCCTGGAGCGTGAGTAGACTTTTTTTATTTTGCTCAGTTAAGTCTAAAATATGTATAGATCTATTGAATAAGGTTTTTTCATCTCTCCTGTTCGGAAAGTTTAATTTTCATTGGTAGATAGCCGGGTGGAAAATTGCGTTTTCATCTCTAGGGTGGAAAGTATTTTTTTTTTTGATTAGCCACGGTGTCGAATATAATTGAGTCACGTCAATGACACTTTTTTTTCACGTTTCGGCATGGCCATCTAGATGCACGTCGTGACCAAGGAGCTTATATACAACACTGAAGGTTGAACGCCGAACATCCGTTTGAAACAAGAAATTTGATCTTTATGACGTCACGAACATATTCCATCTCTTTCTTTAGTTAGGTTAAGAAAGAGATGGAAGTCATTCGTGAAATGTGAAAAAAGAGATGGATAAATAAGTAATAAAGGTCAAACTTCTTCGTTCGGCGTTCAACCTCCAGTTTTGTATATAAGCTCCTTGGTCGTGATCAACTCGATTTTTTTTTATAGTCGGCCGTGGCAAGTGGCCAGTCGAAAAGGTACCGTTGGAGGTTGGATACAAGTAAATTCAATTCATTATTATTCTCATTTTTTTTTGTATTTTACTTTCCTCACAGTCTAACTAACTCGGGTGAAATTACCCATTTCCCCTCGAACTATTATAAATATCTCGGGTGAAATGGATCACTTTCCACCCTTGGTTATCAATCTACTATTCCATCGTATTTTGTCGGAAAAGTTCGTATTTATCTAGCTTTCTCAACTAGTTTACTGGAGCTAATTGAGTAAGCAATATAAATGGGTCGATCAACTTTGTCTTGTCACTCGTTGCTATAGTTACGGTCTCCTGAGTCACTCTTTAAACCGTAAGTTTATATTAAAATTTGCCAAACATGCATTTTTGTGGTAGTTTTAAGCCCCCTTCTATAATTGGTCATCTAATAAACATATAGTTGTTGTTAGATAATTGATCCACCCAAATACGAACTAATTCGACATAATACGATGGTTGATGGCAAAACATGATTCACTACATCTATCTCTATCTATTCAAACTACAGAGGCCGTGTTGTCTAACGCGATGACGTTCGCGATCGGATTCACTGTCTCTTATACTGCGTGACAGAAAGAAGCGGTGAAAACGATTGTGATTCCGAGGGTGTGACAATAAGGCATCAGATCGATTCACAAGAGCTGCAGGGCTACTACGAAACTCGAAGTTCGTATCGTACCGTCCCTCTCGCTCTCGTATTAAATAGTATAAGTGTCAGAGGGACCGCACGACACGAACTTCGAGTTTCGAGTTTCGTAGTAGCCCTGCTGGTACGAACGAATTGAACGAAAGTAATGTCGCTTAAACATTTTTGTAGGAAAATTACTGATGCATACTGTTGTCATATTATATTTAAAATACTTTACCACGGTGTTACTCAACGAGAAAAATCGTCTCTATCTTGCAAAAGTTAAGTATATTTTTATATGGCAAACGAATGAAATATAACTGAATGGTGTACCATTGAATGGTATTAAAATTGTTTTTTAAGGTTAAAGTTACCTATTTGGAACACCACTTGTGATGGAGCGCTATATTTTTTACTCTTTCTAGTTTAACTCATACGTCCCCCTGCTAACTATCGTACCATCAGCCAAATAAGTGGTCTACCAATTTTAAACAAGTTCCTATCAAGTTAATATGTCGCTACAGACG
>NC_133494.1:19965410-19988241 GCF_025370935.1 Choristoneura fumiferana | reverse complement strand
ATTCTAAACAGGAAGACCGCAAACGGAACTCAAACATTTTGTCAACAATGCCGCATGCTTCCTCCTCAAAGGTGAGGACTGAAAATATATGATAAAACTTGCTGCATATATCTGTAATGTTCACCTGACGAAACCTACACTGCTGGATGGATGTGGTTTATAAGAATAACCTAACCTAACCAAAAAAAGTTTTTGGTAAAAAATTCATTTTTAATTCAAGCTTTTTTTGCTGACTGTACTTTTTGTTGACTGTACTTGTATTGTCACCCAAACTATATTTGCATACCAAATTTCAAGTCGATGCCATTAACCGTTGAAGAGTTCCGTCCTGTGGAGACGATCCTGGCCAGACTACCAGGATGTCACTACCAGATTATTGTATTGTCACGCAATTTACATAAGTACCAAATTTCAAGTCAATCCAACTACTGGAAGTTGGACGAATTTAACTTACAAGATTTGACTACAGACAGACAGACAACGGGACAGGTGAAACCCTCGACTTTGTCTCTTTAAAGTTCAATATCTTGAAAACGGCTGAACCGATTTTGATGAAACATGTCTACGAACCATCGCTAGAAAAACCTGCATTCAAATCGGTCCACCTGTTTAAGAGCTACAGTGCCACAGACAGACACACATAGCGGTTAAACTTATTTAACACCCCTCTTTTTGCGTCAGGGGTTAAAAATGGTCTCGCCGGAAGACGCGCTGACTCCATCCGAGGAGTCTGCATTATATTGGGACCATTTCGGGCACACAACATAGTTGTACTACTTTGTATCTCACCCTTTTTAGGGTTCCGTAGTCAACTAGGAACCCTTATAGTTTCGCCATGTCTGTCTGTCTGTTTCTGTCTGTCCGCGGCTATGCTCAGAGACCGTTAGTACTGGAAAGCTGTAATTTGGCATGAACATACATACGTCACGCCGACAAAGAGGTAAAAAAATTTTTAGGGTACCTCCCATAGACGTAAAGTAGGGTGATTTTTTTTTCGTCATAACCAGTGTGGGAACATAGTTGGATAGGTCTTTTAAAACCATTGAGGGGTTGCTAAGACGATTTTCGATTTAATAATCTGTTTGCGAAATATTCAACTTTGAACGTCCCCTCCCCCCCCCTCTAAAATCTAAACTGTTGGGTGGAATAATCTGAAAAAGTTCAGTATGGTAATAAGTACATCAAATGTACAAGGAAAATTATAACGGCTAAGATTGCTTGAGAATTAAAAATAGTGTAGTGTAGTGAAGCAGCCTAAGGTATAAAATATACCTAAACGTGGAAGATTCCGTACACAACACGAAATCCTTTGAAAAATATTACTTGATTTTTTCGTAATGGCTACGGAACCCTATCTTGGGCGTGTCCAACACGCTCTTGACCGGTTTTTCTTTTTGTTATTTTGTGTCTCACTGTCTTGACTGAGAAGTATACTCACTAGGCTTGTAGGCAGGCCAGTTGTCCGGCGAAATGCGCTTGTCCTCGAAGCCCTCTCCGCCGTAAGCCAGCAGCAGACGGCTCGGCTCGCCCAGAGCCTTGACGGGGAAGTAGTTGAACACGATGTTAGGCATGGTTCTGTGGACGAAAATGTGATTAGTCGCTTCTGCAAAATGCTCTAGTCCGCTTCTACTAACCCGAAACCATAAACCTTATTTTTTAATTTTGTAAAAATTTTACTTATTCCATTTTCGTAATGGCAACGGAAGACTCTATCTTGGGCGTGTCACAACACGAAGCTGCCTTGACCGGTAGTTTTACCTTTTTACATTACTATTGTTTTCAATCCCTGTCTTGACTGAGACTGAACTAGGCTTGTAAATCTAAATAAAAAAGGCCAGTTGTACGGCGAAGGGTTGCGCTTGTCAACTCGAACGGCCCTCTCCGCCGTAAAAGCCAGCAGCAGACGGCTCGAGCTCGCCCAGATACTTAGGGTAGTTAGAAAACGTAAACACATTGGTTCTGTATACGAAAATTTGATTAGTTGCTTCTGCCAAAATTCTCTAGTCCGCTTCTATCTTTCTACTAATTCAATTATAAAAGCAGTAACATTTTTTTTTAATTTAACAAGTCAATTATAAAGCAGTTTTTTTATTTTAACAAGTAAATAAAAGTCGCTTATGTCAAATTTTCCACCATCTCTACGCTAGTCTATGCCACTACAGATTATACCCATGTTCAAGAAATATTAACGTCAGATATTGACGAAGATTTTTCAAATGAAAATTAAATATTGAAATCAAGTTAATTATTTGGTGAAAAAAGTGATTATACGTCTAGTTAAAAGACACGAATAACAGATGAATGTGTTATTGATGCGATCCACTGGGTGTTTATACAATAATTTTGATAACATCTGTTTGTTTACACTTTATATAAATTGGATTGACATAAACCATACCGTGTTAGTTTAGATCCGAATTCAAAATAGTCAATTTATGTGGACGACTTCCCATTTGTACTGTCAAGAAACCAAAATTACCTACTCACGATGCATGCTCCCTAAAATAGCGTGATGGTTAGGTACCATTGAAAAAAAAATTAAGTGCTCAAACACTGGCCCTATTATTTCAAACTTACGTTTAGGTTAGCTGTTGGTCAAACGAAGTCCGAGGTAAAACTACGCCAGCACACAACACGGCACAGCATATATAATAGTGTACATTATACCTACACGTACACACGTCACGCTTGATATGCTACAACTGCTACAAGTACGATATAGCTACGTATACGTAGGATATAAATGAATCGGGAGACTTTCCGAGATGGACGATAACGTATTATTATTTGAGAGTTCTTTACAATTTGAAGAATACATTATACTAATATAAAATGTTTAAAAACTGATTTTTACCGTTTAGATTCGTCATATCATCATAACTGCTGGAGTGCCGAAAGGTAAGTATAAAAATTAGGTTTAAAAATACTTTAAATAAATAATTAATAATAACTAAAAAGGAAAGGAGTCTAAGGGGCTGTTTGACCATCCATTGATTAGCGTTAACCGACGGTTAAATGTGATGCCGTCTCCGTCTATTCGAACAAAACAAATAGAGACGGCATCACACCTAACCGCCAGTTAACACTAATCAATGGATGGTGAAACGGCTCAGGATGACTTCGTCCACAGTGCCATGTCGTCTCGTCAGCCTACAATTCCTAAATCGTCACCTTCCAAACTCGTCCACTTTATGATATCGTCCATATCCCATTTTGTCTACATTCCTATTTCGACCACAGTGTCAACTCGTCCACTTTATTTTATAGACCACAGTACTACTTGGTCAGCAGTGCCAACTCGTCCACGTTTAGCAGACGTTGTCTCACAGATATGGTCAATTTAAGCGTTTAAATTAGCAAAATATCCCGAGAATAATTTGCAAAAAAGCCCCTTTTCAATAATAATTTATAGAGCATTTATATTAGTCTGGATAATGAACGATGCAATAATGTTGACGAGTTGGCACCGTGGTCTAAATTGGAATGTTGACGTGTTAGCACTGTAGTCGAAATAAGACTGTTGACGACTTGGTACTGTGGCCCACGTAAGAAAGCGGACAAGATAGGAAAGTGACGATGTGGGAATGTTGGCGAATCAGAACAGTAGACTGCATGAGAATGAGGACGATTTAAGAAGGTGACAAAATGGGACTGTGGACGAAGTCATCCTGAGCCGGTGAAACAGCCCCTAAAACTCTGTTTATACAGTCGGGCGGGACGGTCCCCTTACCACATCTGTTTTGTGCCCTTACTGAGTTTTTGAGCTGGTCACGATTTTGAATGGGTCCCAACTACTCTAGTCTGTTGAACTATGGGTTGTCTACTCTTGAAATTAAATGTACTACAAAGTAGAAATAATAGCAGCAATGATTACCAATAGGAAAAAAAACATTTAATTTGACCATATCGAAAATACAAGGTCTAAGACCACGATTCAAATTATTTTCGGGACAAAAATATTCCTATAACCTTCCCCTTTCCAGTCTCAAACTATCTCCATACCAAATTTCATCTAAATGTTCAGCCGCTTAAGCGTGTAGAGGTAACAGGCAGATAGAATCACTTTAGCATTTTATAATATTAGGTGGGGAAAGTAAAGACAAAGAAAAAATAATTGATATCCTTAAGAGACGCCAAACACGGCTATTTTTAAAGAGACGTGGTATAAAATTGGTGTATTTCGTGGCAATAAAAAAAATATTACGATAATCTTGATCGTATTCCTGAGTTAGTCGTTGCTTTCAAAACACGATTAAACTAATTTGGCTCGATAGATTTTATTGCCAAAGTGAGCTCTTACTTTGATTTAGAAACCAAAAATACTCCGTTATTTATAAAGACACTATAATCAAATTACTAAGTCTGATTTACAAACAAAACGTAATAATAATATCTGTTGTGTTATTTCTTAAATCTAAATCGTAATTTCTTTGCATTTATTTTATTTCCAAATTTTTGATGAGCAAAGACTTACGCCACGCCGACGACATATTGCTTCTCTGTCACTTCAACGCAGAGAAACAAACAGTGAGCGCTTAGGTGCTCTGCCTGATTGACCTGCGTCGCTTTTCTCCACAAAATTCAATTACGAAAAAAAACTTTTACATTTACACTTCTTTCATAACACTCAATCTATGAGTAAGGAAATTATTATTAAATTACGTTATCACTGTATTTTGGGTATTTAAGGTGTTTTAGGATAGTCAACACCGAGAAATAAATTAAATAACGCACAAAAAAAAACAAGAAGTACTCATACTCGTAAAATGACAGACAACATGTCAGAAGATGTCAGAAGTTGTAAAGTAAGTGTGTTGTTTATTACAAGAATTAGGTAAGTACAGAAAAATTGGTTAGTAGTCTAAATAGTTTTATTGGCTCCATATTTTGTCGATTACTTATAAACTGATAACTACCATAGTAGGAATATAGGACATGTGTTCAAACTTAATACGTGTCGTAGTACGAGTATATAGCCTACCCAACGAAGACCAAAAACTGCATCTCCGGGGAAAAACTCGCGTATAAGTCAATTTTGGCATAGTTGTAGGGGATGGTGTTTTAGACCACATACTAAAAGTACTGATGGGTGGGGGTAGAGCTAACGGGTGGGGAGGAGTTTGTGTAAAAGTCCCATTTAGTTTTTCGTAAATAACTCGTAAACCACAGCAAAAAATGTTCTAAAACATAAGTAATCTACATAAAATTCTCTACAAAAAAAAAATCTATACATTTTTTTAAGTATGGCGATGGATGGATGTTTGTTACTCTTTCACGTAGAAACTACTGAACGGTTTTGCATGAAATTTGCCATACAGGTAATAAATACCCTGAATTAACATGTTCTACAGTAAAAAAACGCACTGAGGTCTCTGAACCAGATGATGATACATCTACACTACACAAGCACTATTTTAGTACAGTAAGTACCTACATTATTTTGAGACACCCACTAAATCACATGACTTATATAAAACAAATATTTACTTTATTAATCGTTGGGCAAAGTAACTTATTGATTGAATTTTATAACGGGCAAAGTTATTTAGACAACATTGCCCACATGCGTTATAATAGTAGAAAAAGTTCTCACTTACAGTACAGGTTCAAATACTGCACTTTGTGCTTTTTGTATTAGTGTTAATAAAATATCCTTCTTTCTTTCTTTATACGTAATTTCTCCACTCTTGGAACTCCAGTTTTATAAATCTAAAGTACAATTAAAATAGTAAATAATTTATTAATTCAGACAAACTGATTGCATTTAGTCGTTAGGTAACAGTTCATAGTTTGGTTTTTCTAGTAAGCCGTCCCTTTTATCAAATGGGCACAGTTTTTTCTGCGAGTACTCGTATCTCCAAGAATATTTATGTTGAGTATGAATATCCTACTTGTGTCAGTTCTTGACTTTTGTTTTTTTAATGTATTTATTATCAGTATGTAATCAAGCGATTTGTTTCAAATTTTAAAGTTGTTCTTTATATAGATTTACATCGCCACTCAAAAAAGTAATACTAGTTATCATATAAATTAAAAAAAAAGACCAAATAAATAGACACATTTCTTTTATTTGGTTTTGAAGTAGTGACACCTCTAACTTTTTTTCTAAGAATTAACCATACATTGACCTACTAGGTACTTGCCGAAATATCAAAGTTTTGTAGGTGGTACTTCCTATTAAAAATAAGGGACATACGTGGCCTAGTTCTGTATTCAATCGGTGTTTTTAGTGTCATATACAAACTGTTGTTGTTATAATTTGTTATTGGTTATTAGCGTTTAACTCATAAATATGATAAAATTATTAGAAAACTCAAACATAATATAGAGGTGTTTGTATACATACGACATTGATAGAACACTGATTGAATACAAATTGCTGATTTTTGACAGGAAGTAACGCCTGGAAAATTTTGATATTTAGGCCAGCAGGCGAGAAAAAATCTAGAAGTTGACACCTCTGTCATGCTGAGGATGCTGGTCTCTTTTTCTGGTTTTTCTGTGCATCTATATTTCAGTTTGTATTTTCCTACCGACTATGGCCTTGTTGTAGCACGATCATAGCGGGTAACATTTGGGATTTGGAACTAATATTGACACAAAAGTACATTGTGCATTAAGGGCTGTAAAAAGGGGATTATTAACGAGAGTCTATTAGAAGCCTGATGCCGAAACTGCCCGTGATATGCAAAAATAAAATTATTTTGTATCTAAACACTCACAGAATATAAAAGTACAGAAGATTCTCTTTTTGATGTTGACGAAAGCCGCCATTTTATATGCCTACGTAATTTTTAACTGACTTCAGAAAAAAGGAGGAGGTTATCAATTCGGTTGTATTTTTTATGTTGGTTCTGAATTTTGGGCAAAAAACCGTCAACTTTGCCTTAGGGCCATTTTCTTATAAAATCGATTGTCACGAATGAGTATTTTTTGTTCAATATAGGGTTTATAACTCTATTGTACATGAAACATATAAAAATAACAGTTATCAGAGCAAAGTACAATGTTTATTTTGTGTTTATTAAAATTTAAGTTTGTAAACGTACTAAGTGCTTTATAAAATTATAAACGTGGGTAATTTTACTCAATATAATGTCCACCTGTGATTGAAAAAATTGCCCGCCAGGCAATGTTATGTCCTTTGAATGTTTTATCCGACTGTACGAAGCAAATGAGGTTTTGGTTTTCAAATAAAAAATCGATATCTGCAAATGGATCCATATTTTAGTGTATACCTACCTAAATGAGTATAGGTATTATAAGTTATCTTCTTTCTTTTTTTTTGTTTTATTTGTGTTTGCTGTTGTTGTTTTTTAGTTTGGTTGTATTTGTGTGTCTTTGTGAATGTGAATAAATGTCTTCTATTCTATTCTATTCTATTCTTCAGTTTTGTCTACATTTTGAGAAATATATCTTGCTTAATTTTTAATAATTTTTAATATTTTGATATAGGTATTTCTCTTGCAAGAAATTACTAATACACTTTTAGAAATGTAGGTGTATTTCATAGGCCATAGTTAAATTAAAGTGTACCTAAGAAAATAAAAGCTAGTTGAACTTCAGTATTGTGATAATCATCATCATAATCATCATCATGTCACCCGAAAGACGTCCACTGCTGGACATAATAGACCTCTCCCAAGGCTCTCCACTCAGACCGGAGTACAATAAAGAGTCATTGTATTGTATTGGAATGCAGCTTTGAAAATACTCATAATAACCGAATTTTCACATTTTTCGTAATTTTGGCGATTTTCAAGTTAATAAAAACGAATTACCTAAGTACCTAAGTGCATAAAATTGAATCAGTTTGAAAGTGGAAAATTGTAACGTCATAGCCTTGTCATAGCAGTCAGTATATGACGTATTCAATACAAACTCCATAACAAACGGTCGTTTTGACATTTCTGAAAAACTTTAGCGGTACCGTATTTCGCCGCGCTGGGCGCGAAAACGCGTTGCTGTCACATAACGCCTACGAACAAATCGCGGTTGCACGCGATCTATCTCAGAGGGGAGGGGTCGCGGGGGTGAGGTACAAAACCGCTCGCGCCGTTTTGCGTGGGTGGACTCTTAATAAAGTCGCACCTAACCCTAAAATATGTGACTGATTATTAGATCATCTGGTTTTAAGGCTGCGTTTCTACCAGAACTGTGTCCCAAAGATGTGCGAGAATGTATTGCGTGCGAGGAATGTATTTGTCATGATCTCATGAACCAATAGAAACGCTTCATTTACCTATCCTCGCTCCACTCAGCTTTTGTCCTAAACTCAAATGCCATAACACTTTTGCCATAAACGCTTTTGACATATCATACTTTTGCCATAATGATCATTTGCCATACTGATCTTATGTCCTAATAATCATAAGCCATAATTTCACATGTCCTAATACTCTAAATCAATAATATGTTTTGTACTAATAGTAAGACATTAAACTTACGATACGAGTAATAATAAAATCCATAATATGAAATGCCATAACAGAGCACTTGTTGGCAAACAGCAACTTGCGAGCCAGAAAAGTAGATTAGGTTAAAACTGAGACCCCAATAGTGAAGAACCGGTACCAGAAAAGTAAGTTAGGTTAGGTTCAAACTGCGGCCCCTACAGAAACGAATCGCAGCATTCGCAGCTAGAAAAGTAGGTTAGGTTAGAATTGCGACTCAATATTAGGACAAAAATATTATGGCATTTACATTATGGCAAACGTTATAATGGCAAAAGATCATTATGACAAAAGTTGTTATGGATTTTGAAATTAGTGCAAATAAGCATTAGGATATTCAGTATTAGGACAAAAAGTATTATGGCTAACGTTACTATGGCAAAAGTTGTTATGGATTTTGAAATTAGGACAAAAGATATTATGGATTCCAGTATAGACCAGTTTCTACCAGGCTGTGCTGTGTGCTGTGTGAGGGTAGGTAAATGAAGCTTTTCTATTGGCTGACAAACACATCCCCTGCAACGTATCCTCGGACATCTCTGGTGGAAACGCAGCCTAATCCAGTCGCAACTTCTTATAACAGAACAGAGCAGAGAGCACGATAAACAAGCCAAGAAAATTTTGTGATTTTGAAAATTATTATGATTTTTTATCTCGAGAGTACCTATTATTATTAAATAAATTGCTTTTATATTTTATTCATTCGTACTTTCAAAAGTAGGTAGGTACGCTGGCATTACGAGGTTAACTTTTATATTTTTAGTTTGCCGAGCCGTAAGCAGCCATGTCGTATACTTACTGAAATTAAATGTAGGTAAGGTAAAATTCAATTCAATTGGTTACTTATCTTATCTAATCCCCGGTTCTACTACCTAAACTAATTGGGTAGTCTGCTTAATATCAGCCTTGTTGATATAACAGAAAGTAACTTATAAAGAACTATCGATAAGCACACAAAGATAATCTTCATGACAATCAAATCAAAGTGGGGGACGAGGCGGTCAAGGAAGTCCATACTATTACTTATTCTGTGCCATTACCGACCATCCATTATTACCTACTATTATAATATATTACAAAGTTACTCACTATTTCTTTCGTTACCAGCGACAGAACAATTTATTTATTTTCAGTACGAGCCGTATAGCACTGTCAACAACTGAACTTGTTCTGCTTGTTTTTTTTTTTAATTTAAAACTAAACTGGCTTCCTACGCCGGCCTGCCTGCCGGTCACAAATTACAAAAACAAGTTTATTTATAGCATAGCAACCAGTCTATGGGTGTGTCGTATCGTTATCGTTATCGACGTTATCGTAGGGTGTGCGACGTGACGTATTATGAGTATCTGTGGAACTAGTGTTGCTATTACGATTTTTGTATATCTTTGGGTTTTTGTAGGCGCCTAACCATCGACAGACTGCCACTCACTATAATTATAAGTACTCCATTTATTTTAAGAGCGTTTTTACTTGGTTTATACCTGCTGAGCTGGCAACGTTGCATTTTTGTTAGTTTTTCTCGATTATTCCATGAAAATTTAATGAAAATTAAAAATGTCTGATAGAACACTTCCTAATATATAAGTGAATGTGTCTACTCCAATAATTATTCATGATAGACTTTTATTTTGTTTAAAAACATGCCACTACGGCCTTATTGCGTCGGAATAAGAGTCTGTGGTACTTATTTTTGAAACTTTGAATAAGTTCATATTTTTACACGTAACTGTACAATCTTACATCATATTGTACTAACAAATACCTGCGTTAGTTCCGTTTTTTGCCACGTCCATAAAATATCTATAGCTGAAAATTTTTATTCGATATCTTCAAATAAAACAACTAGAGGACAAATGTAAAATAAATAGATACTTTATTCCGTAAGAACAACAGCAATTCACAATTCTTTCATTCTTTTTTAAAACACTCGGTACCTACTTTTACAGTTCGAAAAACATTCCAAACATTCCATTAAGTAGACCAGAGGCTTAGTTTACAGTAGCGTTTATCAGACACAAAGCGGCAATTGAAGAAAAAATACCAATAAGCTCGTTGTTTTCCTATCTCCACACATTAGCCATTCATTTTCTCCTATAGTTCAGTCAGACGATATAGCTGACGCTCGGACAGCTGTCACCTCCATACAATTTCGTGGCCTTTGATAAAAAAAAATTGTATAAAAAAACCTTTAAAAAAAAAGCCGCAACAGAGGACTAATTTTCGAAATGACATCACTCGAAAATATCATTCGGAACTGGTGCAAAATTGTAGGTAGGTACTGAACTTGAAATACAAGTTTAGAAATGTACAGTCAAGGAAACTGAATCAAATACCAGGTACAGTAGAGTTCATAAGCTTGCGAGCAAGAATTTAATTAAAAATATTCGAACACGGCTATTGTTAACGGCGTACAAGCGTGTTCAGATATATTTGATTGAATTTTTCTCACAAAGTTATGAACACGACTGTACCTTTTCATAATCAATTTTGCGACGACTTCTTTGGCAAATGTATGGGATGTCATGACATTCGTTCCACCCTGGTCCCTGGTACGAGATTCAGTTTCTTCGACTGTACAGTAAAGGGGGGTTATTAGGTTTTATATTATAGGGTATAGTACAGTATAGGGTGAGTCGCGTAATTTCTGCTGCATCCGGCTTTATACAGAGGTCCCTTTGTGCCACACGGCGAACGAAATGTATGCTCCGTCTGAATTATCGCTCCGTTCGGGTGATAATGTACAAATAGGTACGAAAAATGTACGATTATGCATTTTGCATTGAACAATTCGCGAAATGTGTATTTTTCTTTTTACACGTTTTGCGTTATGTGTTTTTAGCTTATGTACATTTTGCGTACTGTACATTTCGTGTACTGTAAGTTTGTCATGATGTAGATTTTGCGTGTGTACATTTTAACTGTTTGCACATTATGCGTGTAATGTAAAGTTACAAAAGCAAAATGCTCAATCGTCAAACATACAAAACGTAAAATGTACAAGTACAAGTGTACAGTAAGCTGGATGGTTTACCTAAACCCCGACGCAAAGAGACTGTATTAAATTGTAAGTTTGACATGTTTATATATGTGTCTGTCTGTCTCGTAGCTCTTAAATTGATATATAGACAGAGACAAAGTTTTGTCAATCAAATAACTACGTACGAGGTTAAACTTTCGATTGCCGACTACAAAATATCTACATTTTGCGTACCTATTGTTATTTTTCTGTAATGTACAATTTGCGTGTTGATCATTCTAACTTTGCACATTTTGCCACTATCACGTGGAGTAAGTACATACATTTTGTACAATTATCAAAATTAACATATGTACATTAATTATTTGTATAATTTGCGTACTGTAACATTCATCTGTCAACATTAGTCATGCATGATGTAGGTACATTTATCATGATATAGATTTTGCGTACGTACATTTTGACTGTTTGAACATTATGCGTGTAGTGTACATTTTGTGTATTGTACATTATCAGCCGAAACGCGAATTATGGGTAGCTTGCCCGCTGCGATAATCTGATGGCGACTGTACTGTACAGGATATAACATTGTTCGTTATTACAAGGATGAGGGGACCTACTCATCAACCAAGTCATATACTTAACTTACGTCTAATATTCAGTTTGAGTTGTATTTGCAGGTGGTAAGACCTTGTGCAAGGTCCACCCGGATTGCTACCATCATCTGGCTCGCTAATCCTGCCGTGAAGCAGCAGTGCTTGCACTGTTGTGTTTCGGCGCGGAGAGTAAGACAGCTGGTGAAATTACTGGCACTTGAGGTATCCCATCTTAGGCCTTTAGGTTGGCAACGCATCTGCAATACCCCTGGTGTTGCAGATGTTTATGGGCGGTGGTGATCTCTTACCATCAGGAGACCCACTTGCTCGTTTGCCATCCAGTCGAATAAAAGATGAAAAAAATGTAGCGTTACAGGCAGGTAGGTATCTATTTAAAAATATTTTTGTTGTTATGGCACATTTTTTTTCGATTATCCTTATAATTATAACTTACTTAGACAAATTTAACAATATTATAAATGCGAACTATAATATAATTATAATAAATAACGAATTCACAGTTTATTCACATTCAGTCTCCTGAAATTAGGAAAATTGATTTAAAACACGATAATTAAGTAAAATACCGTTAAATACGTAAATAACTACGAATTACTATTATAAAATTTTCAATTAATATTACTACTGCGACAAGATCATCATATAGGTATATAAGCAATATAAAATATGACAGGGAATCGAACCGATTCCATGACGTGTACGGTCAAAGACTTTAATTCATGAGCCACCATGGAACCTTTTCAAAGGAAAAGTCACTATGACGTTTACTGTGAATTGGTGTCATGGCGGCTTTTGAAACAAAGTCCTTGACCGTACAGATATACAACAAACTAATAAAGTATAAGTCCAAAATATTAACAAACTAGACTTTACCAGGAGTTTCACATGTGTGAACCATTAAATTGACAGTTGAATTGAAATTTCGAGATTTCACTAAATTTGGTAGTAATATTTAACTCGACGTTTCGGCAACATTACAGCTTAGTGACCGTGGTCACGAGTAGACTAATATTACTCGTGTGTGTTAGCGTGATAAGTCCTGTGCGTGGTATTTTGACTATGTATATTCATGTCAAATTACAGCTTTCTAGTACTAACGGTCTCTGAGCTTACCGCGGACAGACATGGCGAAACTATAAGGGTTCCTAGTTGACTACGGAACCCTAAAAAAACTGAATAAGTATGTTTTAATTGTAAGTAAGCCGTTATGTTATTTAAACCAGCGCCGGCCCCGGAGTAGAGCAAGAAGAACAGTGGCTCTAGTCTAGGCGCCAGATGGCTAGGGGCGCCATTTTCCAGTTGCCAGCGCAAAGTAAATATATGATAGAGCCTTTGCGAGGCACGGAAGCGCTTCGAAACAAAATGCACACCAAACGCAAAATGTAACAAATAGCAAAATGTACAATACGCAAAATGTACACAACGCATATTGTGAAACACGCGGCGCGTACAAAAAACAGGTACATTTTGCGAATGTATTTTTTGCTTTTTGTATGTTTTGTTTGTACATTTTGCATATTGTAGATTTTGTCATTGGTTACGTTTTGCGTGTAACTATACATTTGCAGTTTTCTGCATTTTGCTCCGAAGCGCGCGGAAGCGATGTAGACAATCTCACTCTACCTTGATCAAGTACCAGAGCCGCCGATGCTTTAACTATGAATTAAACATAAATATAATGAGGGCTAAAAGACAGGCGAAACATCGCTAGATGGCGTTAGTATCGTGAGGTTTTTCTGACATTACGGTCTTGCTTGCTTGCTCATTTAGTTATTAGCCAAAAAAAACCTCACGCTACTAACGCCATCTAGCGATATTTCACCTGACTTTTAGCCCTCATTCCCTTACATTGAAAGAATAGAGCCTGTATCTAGATTGGTCGATTCAATATTACTTAATTCTATTTGTAATCGTAAATATTCAATGAGTTTAATGTTCAGAGATCACTCGAAAATCAAAATTAAATTACAACAATATACAACTTCTTTCGGATTCCATCGAAACGTTTCTTAACAGGAACAAAATATAAAACGTTGCCAACAGTTTATTTTCCTTCTCTCTGTTGTTCGATACAAAGCTACAAATGTTACAAACTTTCCCACTGATCTTGGTAAATCAAACGCTTAAAGTTCCATCTCACAGACTAAAACAAAAAAGTCGTTTCTGGGAAGTTGTATTGCTTCTTTAACAAAACTCCAAAAAATATTACCAAATAAATAGGTTATTACCCTATCGTCACTACTTTAAAAAAAACTCGTACCTCAAAATCGACATTTGAGTGAACTTTATGATCATTATGTCAAGGTTCAATGAGGATTTTCACGGAGGCGAAATATCGCTAGATGGCGTTAGTATCGTGAGCTCCGTTTGACGTTTGCTCGTGATTGGTTAAAAACTAAATGAGCCAATCGCAAACAAACATCAAACGGATCTCCCGATACTAACGCCATCTAGCGATATTTCGCCGCTGTGAAAACCCTCATTTTGTTGACATATTGATATTAGATACGAGATTTTTTCAGTAGTGACGCTATTCTCTTTTGGCGGTGCCTAGCTAAGCAAGCAACATTTAAAAAAAGAACGTTCGCGAATATCTTTGCAGGGGTCGACTCATTGTGTTCGTTATTTTTAAAATCGTTCTCATTTCGTTTTCGAACCGAACAAAACATTGTACAAATAACTGCTAGAAACATTTCGAAAACGTTATTTTCAATCACGTGTCCGAAAGGTTTTAAAATCCTTATTACTAAGTTTCGTTGTGGCTTATTCGTTCCAAAGCTAATTTGACGGTAGGTATTGAGGCCAACTGTTGCACCAACAGTTCAACATTATGGAATTTGTTGTTAGCTACGATCTCCAGCACTTCTTTTATGTAATCCCACATCCCCGCCAGCAGAAAATCTGCCCAGGTTAACTAAAAAAAAAACAGGCAATACTTTACGCAGCTCCATGTCGATAAAGAACAAACGTGTAATAAAGGCAATAAAGCTGTTTGTTTTTTTTTTCCCTCTGTTATTTTAACGAGGCTTTAGCACACCAAATGTGACTATGTCAGCCTCATGGGGAGCCACAGATATATACACCACACTACAGATAGATATAACACTCTCCCTTGCACTGAAACCACATCTCTGGATGCAAAAGCCCATCCAATGAATCTTTAAATTTGCATCGCTTCTTCTGAAAGCGGTCAACTGAGAATTACATTTACACCTCCATAGCTATGTTTGTGTAATCGTTTTTGTCAATTAAGAACATAAAATAGCTTCATACCTTGCTAAGAGCTAGGTGTCCTCGGTTAGTAGCTATTACCGCATCAAGTTTGGTCAGATACAGTAAAGCCACCTCCTCGTTAAATGCTACTACATTCCGGGCTTTCAACTCTGGGTCCTGCTCCCGTTCAAGAGTTTGTATTTCTGGAAAATTCAAAAAATAAATCAGTTATAAGTTACTATGATATGCTTTAATTAAGCAATACATAATGGGATAGGTCATGTTCAAATTTTGTGCAGGTAAGCTTGCCCCAACATAAAAAAAGCTGTTTCTGTTTACACTATCCATTTTCTTCAGTTATTTGACTGAAATGATAAATGATTTGCAGTCAGCTGACTGCCAAAATACGATGATGAAAAATGTCTTACTGTTAAGAAAATCAACAAATACATCAACAATCTTGTCAATTTCCAGGTCTTCAAACGGATCGGCACCTGAGAGACCATGGCTGCGACCGAGGAACCGCAGCACTGCAACGCTGTGCAGGTTGCACCGGTGAGACGGACTTTCTGGCTTGTCTGGAAAAAAACATACCTAAGAATAAATTTTCTACTTAATGAAAATTTCAAATGTAATTCGTACCTCTATCTACACAAGGCTACCATGACTTTACAAATCACTTTACATTGAATTGATTAAAGAAAGAGGGGGGTTGGTGACACTATTTACCGGCTGAGATAATACCGAACCGATTTCTCGTGTACACGCCCATAGACACTCTTGTCAGTTTGACATGAGTTTGTATGGGCGTATACAAGAAATATTGGGTTGTTATTTCCATGTTGGTAATATCTGGGCCGATAATAGTGTCACCCGGAAAAGGAAAAACAAAGACGCTTGGCCAATCATAGAGTACTCGACAACTCCTCTTACTCTTATTAGACTATTACTAAACAAACCTCTTTCCTCAGAGCTAGTTTCTGTCAGATCTTGCCCAGAATATGCCAGCAACATTGCTATACTTCTTTCAAATCCCTCTGTTGGGAGTATACTGAAAGGGAAAAAAAAAATACAATGGTAAAAATTAAAACTGATTAATTAGCATAATAACTGCATCCTCAGTTTGCAAACATTTTGGTCAATCGAACCGCATCCTCAGTTTGCAAACTAAATACACATTCATACACATAAAACACACATTTCACGCAGTTTTAAGGTAACAGGCTTATTTCGAATCTAAGTTATTTACCTAGAATAATACGTAGAGAATAATCATTTTCAATTTTGCTCTTTGCAACGCGTCGCGGTTATAATTTTCACCAATATTTAAAATGATATAGCATAATAAACCTTACAACAGTTTCTCAAAATGTCTTAATTAATTTGTATCTATAGTTAGAAACTTATTTTTTGTCACCAAAATTATTAAGTCACAAAAATAGTTTCAGATTATCTATTCTGTGGTTTTAGTAACAAAAAAATATTTTTTCACATTATGAAGTAGGTTATTTTGGGAGATTATGTCAATTAGGCTCAGTAATATCAAGCCAAGCTGTAGGTGAATTAGTTGCTCACAATTTATTTTGCAAATTGGAGTCACAAATAAAATTGACATTTTTTGTTGAGAAATCCTCAAATCCATACTTAATATAAATGCTAAAGTAACTCTGTCTGTTACTTCTTCACACTGAAACTGCTGAACCAATTTAGATGTAGTTTGAGGCCCTACAAAGAACATAGGATAGGTTTTTGTCCTGAAAATTGCACATTATTAAATGAATTCTTCAGACCTAGGGAACAGCTAGTTTCTAATATATTAAGACACCACTCACAAATCTTATTAAATTCTAATACAGCGACAATGGTATCCATAAATTTAATTTAATTAAATTGCTTCTGGTTACAAAAATGAATGAATAAAAATCAAAAATAATAATTCATACAATACAAAATATCATGAACACAAAATAGTTAACTCCAAGGATAACAGAGCGGCGTAACATGTTACCGGCGAAAATAAAACACTTGTTGAATGTTTGCATACAATAACACTACACTTACATCTCTTTGCTCTCTGATTTATCAGTCTTCTTCGTTTTAAACAACTTTCCTAAACTACGAAACGACATGTTGGTAATGAAGAGAAAAAACTTGAAGTAAACAACCGCAATACCTTCTTCTATTGACTTTTAAATCTTAAAAAAATATTCTTTTGTAACTAAATAATCGTCGGCCCTCCATGCTGTCTTGTCATTAATTTATTTGAAAACTGTACAATATTGATGTTTTTAGATTCATGCATAATCTCTTAATCAGGAATTTGCTTTAAGAATCACTTCATTACCCCACATAATAAGTATAATCTTGTTAAAAAATACAAAAAAGAAAATATGAAAATCTTGCAAACGCAAATCAATCAAGCAAGTGTCATTTCGTCCTTTGACGTAACTGACAGTGACAGTGATAGGTTTGTATTTTTTTTTTATTCATTTTATTTTATGACCATGGATACAAAGTTCTTCAGTCGTCAGTTATAGCCGTTATAGGTAAGATACCAGTATCGCCAATTTAATAAAACCTGGTGACCTTACCTACGTCAGTCATGCATGATTCATGAACCAATAGAAACGCTGCGCACGAAGATAGGTCAATAAAGCAAGCGTTTGTATTGGTTCATGACAAACCATTCCTCGCAACCCATCCATCCTATCCTAGCCTATCTCTGGTGAAAACGTGGCCTTAAGCTCCGTGTCCGCGTCCACTGCATTCACTCACAGACTAATAAGAAAGAGATACTGCATTGATCGGATCGGAGCGGACGGATTTGTTGCTTTGATGAATAGATTTCTGTGGCGCGGAAAAGCCGATTGCACGCAACCTTAGAAATCTATAGAAAGCAACAGATCCCTCCGCTCCATAATATTACTAGCGTAAAAGTAATATGAGGTTTATGGTCCGCTCCTTTGGGTGCTCCGAACGGCTCGATTCCGTCGGAGGCTTTGGTTGGGCGGAGGTGGTCGGATGACGGGATGAGTGGGCTTTTGACAGTTTTGACTGATTTGACATGACAAATGAATGACAGCCCGCGCGCTGTATTGTATTGATTTGCTTGCTTATAATTATTCGTTATTTAGCGTTGTGTTGTGTTTTGCGTTGTATCTTACACTTTATTGGACAAAGTTTTGTACATAGATTAGTATTTGGTTTATTGAGTTTCATTCCACCCCTTAAGCAACAAACCATGAGTCAAAGACGATCCACAAGAGCGGGGGCTCCTGCTGCTCCTATTGAAGAAGAAGAAGACGATTCTAGTTTAGAAGAGGCTGTCAATGAATGCACTCGATATATCTTATGCAGGGAAGCAAGCAAGCTACCCATCAAACGTGCCGATATTGCAAAACACTTGGCAACTGTATGTCAGACTCCGTCAGGCGTTGTTTCCAGAGTGATACTTCGAACGGATAAATTACTTGAGAAGGTTTGCAAAGCCACCGTTAATAATTGACTACAGATTAAGTATGTTTTATTATTGAGGCTTTGAACACTCCTTGGTGGACCGATTATGTGTGTGGGGTAGCATGGGGGCATCAGCTGCTCAGGGCGGAAAAATATTTTTCATCTCTCTTACTCGAATAGTGAGGCAAATCGTATCTAACAAGAGGAAGGATAGAACTAATTTTCTTCCCAAGGGTAAATATGAATTAAAAAATAAAAAGGCATTGGATGTCAATGGAACACATATTATTATATGTATTCAGCCTATGGTATATACCTGGTATAATTATTGAGTTTTTTTCTTAATTAGTTATATTAAAAATTTGATAATGCTAGTCAAATTATTATTAAATTATTTTCATTAGGTTATTTCTTAAAGGTATGCAGACATATAAAACAAAAAAGTTAAAGATTCTTAAGAAAAAAAAAACAATCAGTAGGTAAATGACAATGGTATGTGTACAGTATATACAGCCTATCTCTGTACAGTTTAACTCCTTGGTTCAATGGGATAACTTAGGTACTATAACTTTACAAATAAATTGACTAAAATTCCTATTTTATCTACCTTTTGTCTCTGATCATTATATTGAACATTTTAAATTTTGTTAAATTAATTATTACTTATCAATAAAAAAAAATTAAATGACCTTTGACCTTAAAAAAAATGTGACATTGTCTTTTATGAATTGTTATTTTTTTTTCTATTCATTTTACTTTTTTTTATTCAATATTTTTTTTCTCATACACATAATATATTTTTTACTTTCCTTGTAGTCGAAATTAAAAGTAGTGTTTAACTTCGAAAAAACACCAATATCACACTTGAAATATTAATATTATCTCGTGTGATATTGGTTCTTTTCCTCCCTTGTTGAACAATTACTATTTCACACTTTTCATTCAGAAAAGTAACTTCCTCCCTGACGAGAGAGATCAAAGTACAACTTTTCTGTTCTAGGCTTTTCCAATTGTTTTTGCAAATGCAATTTTTTGAAGTTAATAATTTTTTCTATGCTGGTTGCTATTTAATTATATTTAGAATTGTTTTATTTAAATTTTCGTCATACTCTGTGTAAAAAGTTGTATGAGTCACTTGGGAGCAAAATTATTTTCATCATGGGGTTAACACTTGAATTCCTCATTATGCTATTGTAGAATCCATAAATAAATCATAAATCATTTATTTGCATAAAAACCTCTCCAAACCATTCTTTGCTACATTCTGGTTTTAACAGTTGTAAACCAACTTTGGAGCGGACTAACATAATAAAATAAATATAAATAGAATATTTTTTTGGTTTGACAAAAGTTTGATAAAATTAAACATTGAACGGGTTACCAAACATACTGTTTTATTAGGGGCCCATCCATAAAGTATGTCACAACCTCTAATCCCATTGGGCAGAAGCCATTTATAATTTTTTTTTTAACAAGACCCATTTTTAAACATTACCTATAGATAATGCATTTCAAACTCAACATATGACAAAAAAAAAATTACAGGTGTATGGGTACAAATTAGTCCCCATAGCAGGAAAGGCCATGTCACAATACATAGTGGTGCTCAAAGAAGAATGTGAATCTCTTCCTTCAAGCATCTCGGACTCCCATCAGCGGATCATGCTCATGGCAGCTTTGACACACATATTTATGTCTGGAGGAAATGTTAAGGAAGGTAAATAATTAATATAATAAATAACCTAACCTAACCAACTTAAAAAAAGCTTAAAAACCTCAGACGTTGTCATTTTAAAGTTCAATATCTCAAAAACCGCATAACCAATTTTCAATCATATTATTATTTTAGATTTAACTAATAGTTAAAAATCACAAGGAAACTCACTTTCAAATAGAAAAAATAATATTAAAAAGAATACTTGACTGAACTTGAACAGCTAAATACAGGCACCTACCAATTGCTTCCTGATAATTTAAATACTTAATAATAATAAAACTGCATTGAAATCTGTTTAAGAGCTATACTATGTTTCTTAAACCTAGATACTAAAATGATGTTTCGTTTCATGTCTTCATGTGTTACCTGTTTTTTACATCTCATAAAATAGTGATGTGCCACAACCGGTAATTACCGAGTACGTAGGACATTCTAAAAAAAAAAAAATGGGTCTAATGAAAATGCCACCATTTAGGGGATATGTCGACTTTTTGTAAATGTTGATGTTGAGACCTGCCTCAAAGCTCAATGCTTGAGGAAAGTAGAACATTGAATGCTTTAATTTTATTTTGTTTCCATAAAATATTATGTCTTATCAATTAAGTATTTGCAATTATGCTGAAAACCGAAATCATATATTTGTACTATGCTGGTCACATTTAAAACGTAGTGGTTATATGCTCTTTGGTCACATTATTTTTACATTTGACATTTCATACTGTCACTTTAGTATCTTGGTTAATTAAACAGAGTATAGAATGGCGGTGCAGTGCGGTGCGGTGCGGTGCGGTGCGGTGCGGTGCGGTGCGGTGCGGTGCGGTGCGGTGGATGGATGGATGGATGGATGGATGGATGGATGGATGGATATATTTCCTCACATTGTTTGAGAAAAGCACTATACAATACAAACCTCGGCCAGAACAGGGATTACTGGACTCGTTTTATCTACCCCGAACTCGTCCGTCAATCCCTTACTTCATGGCCTCTGCATTAATGTACTATTTTAAACTCAGATATAAAATGTTTTCTATTTATCATGATTTTTTTCTTTACTGACTTAAAAAAAACCTTTTTTATATTTTGTGAAAATTCCAGATGACATGTGGAATTTTCTGTCAGAAGCTGGACTGTTGGATGCAAATGATTTCGCCGGGAAGAAGAATTTCGTCGCCACATTCACAAGACAGTTATACTTGACAGTGAACAAGGTACTTTAACTTGAACTATTTATTAACCAATTACTTTTTCATCTCTCCTGTTTGGTTTGATTTTTGTCACAATGTCGCCATGAAATTTCAAAACGTCGAGCCTCAGAGCCAGCAAAGTTGCGGACGATAGGTGGCGCTGATATCGTGCACAGAGCCAATAGTGTTCTACCAGAGGCCGTATTGTTTAACGCGCTGACGTTCACGATGCGCATTCGCCATCTCTTTCTACCCTCGTCTTATACCATGTGACAGAAAGAAGTGGTGAAAACGATTGAGATTCCAAGTGCGTTATACAATAAGGCTTCAGATTTATATGACTGTTTCAGGTTGGGGAAGGAGAATTTACGAAGAATGTGTTCGAATGGGGCAGAAGAGCCACTGAAGAAGTTCCCAAGCTTTTCGTACTGAACAAAATGGCTGAGGTTAGTGGTGGCATTGAATCCAGCAATACATGCTATGCCATGTCATGTTGATGTCGCAAATGGAAACCGTATTATTATTATTTTTTTATGCGCAAACGTATATTTATTAATAAAACATAGCACAGTACAAATCGAAATAAAAATAATAAAGGTAACTAAAACTACATACAAACTAAACTTATAAATAAAAAAGTTGCCCAAAATCACTGCCTGGTGGTAAGGTGCCGAGAAGGCTGGCAGCATTACCACGCTGTATGGCAATGCTTCATCTTTGTGCTAAGAAAAAGCCAGCCCTCTGGTCACCCGAAGCCGTAATCAATTTGGACGAAAATAATTTAAAAATATTCGAAGTACTCCGATCCCAAGGACCCATGGTTTCTACCCCAAACGGCACTTAGGCACTACTAATGCCTACATATTTGCGCCGTTAGAGGCATACCGCAGTCTGCAGCGGCACCGGCCCTGTTGGTTGTAGATGGAAGGTGGGACGGCAATATTAAAATCAATGCGTTGTTTAATTAAATTAGTAATTACGAACGAGAAGATGACATGCAGCAGAGTTTTAAACTTTCGTGATTTTTACTCATAGTCAAAAACCATACACAGGACTTATCACGCTAACACACGAGTAATATTTACCTCGACGTTTCGGCAACATTACAGTGGCCGTGGTCACGAGTAGACTGAAGTGTGGGGTGTCAAGTCTGCCTTGCAGCGCTAGTCCTTCGAACTTCCCGCACTTGTCATTTTTGATGGAGGGAAAATAAA
>NC_133494.1:19893506-19965310 GCF_025370935.1 Choristoneura fumiferana | reverse complement strand
TGCAAGCAATCAATGCATTCGAGCATGCAAGCAAACATGCATTCAAAGCTGCATTCTAGCATGCAAGCAAGCATGCAAAGTGAGCATGTAAGAAGCATGTAATTATGCAAGGAATAGTGCAAGCAAGCATGCATTCGAGCATGCAAGCAAGCATGCATTCAAAGCTGCATTCTGGCATGCAAGTTATGTAAGGAATAGTGCAAGCAAGCATGCAAGTCAGCATGCAAGCAAGCATGTAAGGAGGCATGTAATTATGCAAGGAATAGTGCAAGCAAGCATGAATTCGAGCATGCAAGCAAGCATGCATTCAAAGCTGCAATTCAAGCATGCAAGCAAGCATGTAATTTTGCAAGAAATAGTGCTAAGTAGTAAGCATGCATTCGAGCATGCAAGCAACATGCATTCAAGCATGCAAGCAAGCATGCAAGCAAGCGTGCAAGTAAGCATGCAAGTCAGCATGCAAGCAAGCATGTAAGGAAGCATGTAATTATGCAAGAATAGTGCAGAGCAAGCATGAATTCGAGCATGCAAGCAAGCATGCATTCAAAGCTGCATTCAAGCATGCAAGCAAGCATTGTATTTTGCAAGAAATAGTGCTAAGTAGTAAGCATGCATTCGAGCATGCAAGCAAACATGCATTCAAGCATGCAAGCAAGCATGCAAGCAAGCATGCAAGCAAGCATGCAAGCAAGCATAGCAAGCACAGCATGCATTCAAAGCTGCATTCAAGCATGCAAGCAAGCATGTAATTTTGCAAGAAATAGTGCTAATAGTAAGCATGCATTCGAGCATGCAAGCAAAACATGCATTTCAAGCATGCAAGCAAGCATGCAAGCAAGCATGCAAGCAGCATGCAAGAAATCATGCAAGCAAGCATGCAAGCAAGCATGCAGCAAACATGCAAGCAAGCATGCAAGCAAGCATGCAAGCAAGCATGAAAGTGAGCATGTAAGTAAACATGTAATTATGCAAAGAATGTTGCAAGCTCTGCTGCAAGCAAGCATGTAAGCAAGCATGCAAGCAAGCATGCAAGCAAGCATGCAAGCAAGCATGCAAGCAAGCAAGCAAACAAACATGCAAGCAGGCATGCAAGCAGGCAAACAAATATGCAAGCAGGCATGCAAGCAGGCATGCAAGTGAGCATGTAAGTGAGCATGTAAGCAAGCATGTAATTATGCAAGGAAGATAGTGCAAGCAAGCATGCATTTGAGCATGCATTCAAGCATGCAGCAAGCATTAATTTTGCAAGAAATAGTGCTAGTAGTAAGCATGCATTCAAGCCTGCATTCAAGCATGCAAGCAAGCATGCAAGCAAGCATGCATTAAATCATGCAAGCAAGCGTGGAAGCAATCGTGTAAGCAAGGATGTGATTATGCAAGAAATGTTGTGCAGCAGCAGCAAGCATGCTTTTTTACACATTATTAAGTCAGCATCAGTCAGCTCCGCGGTTAGAATACAAAAAAACAAACTTTTGGTCATCCCTTGGGAATGCAATTTTTTTCGGGATAAAAATATTCCTATTATTAATTCTGGACCTCTAGTATGACGTATGCAAAATTTCATAGGAATCGGTGCAGTAGTTACGGCGTGAAAGCGTAACAAACAAACAAACAAAAACAAACTCACTTTCCCCTTTATAATAAGTAAGGATTACTAAACAAACTCTTTCTCAGAGCTAGTTTCTGTCAGATCTTGCCCAGAATATGCCAGCAACATTGCTCTATAATTCTTTCAAATCCCTCTGTTGGAGTATACTGAAAGGGAAAAAAAAACATTACAATGGTAAAAATTAAAACTGATTAATTAGCATAAACCGCATCCTCAGGTTGCAACATTTTGGTCAATCGAACCGCATCCTCAGTTTGCAAACTAAATACACATTCATACACATAAACACACATTTCACGCAGTTTAAAGGTAACAGGCTTTATTTCGAACTTATATTACCTAGAATAATACACTAGAGAATAATCGTTTTCAATTTTCGCTCTTTGCAACGCTTCGCGGTTATAATTTTCACCAATATTTAAAATATATAGCATAATAAACCTTAAAACAGTTTCTCAAAATTGTCTTGCTCATTTGTATCTATAGTTAGAAAACTATATATTTTTGTCACCAAAATGATTAAGTCACAAAAATAGTTCAGATTATATATTCTGTGGTTTTAGTAACAAAAAATATTTTTTCACATTATGAAGTAGGTTATTTGGGAGATTATGTCAATTAGGCTCAGTAATATAATATCAAGCAAGCTGTAGGTGAATTAGTTGCTCACAATTTATTTTGCAAATTGGAGTCGCAAATTAAAAATTGTTCATTTTTTGTGAGAAATCCTCAAATCCATACTTAATATAAAATGCTAAAGTAACTCTGTCTGTTACTTCTTCACACTGAAACTGCTGAACCATTTTAGATGTAGTTTGAGGCCCTACAAAGAACATAGGATAGGTTTTTGTCCTGAAAATTACACATTATTAAATGAATTCTTCAGACCTAGGGAACAGCTATTTTCTAATATATTAAGGCACCACTCACAAATCTTATAATGGTATCTTACAATGGTATCCATAGATTTAATTTAATTAAATTGCTTCTGGTTACAAAAATTAATGAATAAAAATCAAAAAATAATAATTCATACAATACAAAATATCATGAACACAAAATAGTTAACTCCAAGGATAACAGAGCGCCACGTAACATGTTACCGGCGAAAATAAAACACTTTGTGAATGTTTGCATACATACACTACACTTACATCTCTTTGCTCTCTGATTTATCAGTCTTCTTCGTTTTAAACAACTTTCCTAAACTACGAAACGACATGTGGTAATGAAGAGAAAAAAACTTGAAGTAAACAACCGCAATACCTTCTTCTATTGACTTTTTAAATCTTAAAAAAATATTCTTTTGTAACTAAATATCGTCGCCCTCCATGCTAACTGTCATGTCATTAATTTATTTGAAAACTGTACAATATTGATGTTTTTTGATTCATGCATAATCTTTAATCAGGAATTTGCTTTAAGAATCACTTCATTACACCCACATAATAAGTATAATCTTGTTAAAAAATACAAAAAAGAAAATATGAAAATCTTGCAAACGCAAATCAATCAAGCAAGTGTCATTCCGTCCTTTGACGTAACTGACAGTGACAGTGATAGGTTTGATTTTTTTTTTTATTCTTTTATTTTATGACCATGGATACAAAGTTCTTCAGTCGTCAGTTATAGCCGTTATAGGTAAGATACCAGTATCGCCAATTTAATAAAACCTGGTGACCTTACCTACGTCAGTCATGCATGATTCATGAACCAATAGAAACGCTGCGCACGAAGATAGGTCAATAAAGCAATCGTTTGTATTGGTTCATGACAAACCATTCTCGCAACCGCGGTATTATTTGAGAGTGTAAGAAAATGTTACAGAAATATAAACACACTTTGATGTGGTCTGTTTATTTTTTAACATAAGGATATGTACCGATAAGATGCTTATATATATAAGAGATCGATTAAAGTTTATTTTGGTTAAAAAAAGCAAAATCCAATTTTTAACGGTAACGAAAATGAGCACCGAGACCACGAAAAAGAACATATTTGTTTATTTTAAAATCTTATAATTGTACTATTTGAATGAAAATCCGATCATAATGAGAAAAGAATAAGCATTATTTAATTAATCAGGTATCAACAGAAATAGACAATCGATATCTATATAAAAAAAATAATTAAAACTGGACCACGAAAATGACGACTACAAATTGTCATTTTTGTAACCTTTTAAAATACTATCTAGAAATTATTTAATTAAAGTAAGATTAATAACTTCAACTCACAAACCAAAACAGCTTTCAATACCTTCCCCCGTGTAGGTCTACGGTAGACCCGAACGAAATTATGTTACAACGAAACATCACACAAAATGCTCCTCTAATGACGAAGTTTTTTTTAAATATTTAGATATATACATTTCACACGTACATTCAGGGCAAAATAATTCTTGAACCTCTCGCCAGTTAACAAAATTGGCGTCGCACTGGTCATAATTCCTATAACCACACCTGGAGCAAATGTTGTTGACGGTCAACCATTCTTCATTTAAATCAATTAAATCAATAACGGCATAACGGTTACACTGTAAAAAGCAGAAAATTCTATAAAAAGTGTTCTGTATTTTTTCTACTTGTAGGGAAAATCATCTTTTCGTGGTCTTTAATCAGTTTCGTGGCCCATAGAGACACGAAAATGATGACCACGAAATTGAAAAGTTCTTACTTCGCGGCTCGCAGTAAATATCTATAGTTTGAAGCAAATGAATCAATATTGAATAACTTAACTGCAATGACACAGCACCAGTAAAACATTATATTTATTACCCAATACTCACCAAGTCGCAACCGTAACGAAAATGACGCTCGATCTTTGACGCAAATCTAACTTGAACCTTTATTACATTAATTATAGATAAATAATTATGGCTTGCGATAAACATTATACGTCATATTTACGCAGTCTTATTTTTTAAAGTTGCTTATAGTTAAAAAAGGATTTACAGGAGGTTTGACCTCTTTTTTGTTTTAAAATATTACTAATAAGTGTGGCTACGAAAATGACGGTGTATTTTGGAACAACGGGAAATGTAGAAAAAAATAGTCTTATCAATGTCCTAATTTTTTTATGTTTGCATGAATGGTATATCATATTATGAACATTCAATCCATGTTTAAACAGCAAGTTTTTCTATACCTGTATTTTTTACAATACTACAAAGTAGTCAGGGATAATCCGAACCTGACCACGTAACTGACTTTTGTGCAGAAAATTTAAGTTATTGTGGAAAAAAAGATAAAATAGAATAAAATGTATTTACCACAAGTTTCAGTGATAATACCTTAAGCAACTTAAAACAATAAACGATATATTTCTAATTTTATAACTGAAAATTTGAGTCTGAACACAATTGAACCTCTCGAAATAATAACCCAACCCATCCATCCTATCCTAGCCTATCTCTGGTGAAAACGTGGCCTTAAGCTCCGTGCCCGCGTCTACTGCATTCACTTACAGACTAATAAGAAAGAGATACTGCATTGATCGGATCGGAGCGGACGGATTTGTTGCTTTGATGAATAGATTTCTGTGGCGCGGAAAAGCCGATTGCACGCAACCTTAGAAAATCTATAGAAAGCAACAGATCCCTCCGCTCCATAATATTACTAGCGTAAAAGTAATATGAGCCTATGAGGTTTATGGTCCGCTCCTTTGGGTGCTCCGAACGGCTCGATTCCGTCGGAGGCTTGGTTGGGCGGAGGTGGTCGGATGACGGGATGAGTGGGCTTTTGACAGTTTTGACTGATTTGACATGACAAATGAATGACAGCCGCGCGCTGTATTGTATTGATTTGCTTGCTTATAATTATTCGTTATTTAGCGTTGTGTTGTGTTTTGCGTTGTATCTTACACTTTATTGGACAAAGTTTTGTACATAGATTAGTATTTGGTTTATTGAGTTTCATTCCACCCCTTAAGCAACAAACCATGAGTCAAAGACGATCCACAAGAGCGGGGGCTCCTGCTGCTCCTATTGAAGAAGAAGAAGACGATTCTAGTTTAGAAGAGGCTGTCAATGAATGCACTCGATATATCTTATGCAGGGAAGCAAGCAAGCTACCCATCAAACGTGCCGATATTGCAAAACACTTGGCAACTGTATGTCAGACTCCGTCAGGCGTTGTTTCCAGAGTGATACTTCGAACGGATAAATTACTTGAGAAGGTTTGCAAAGCCACCGTTAATAATTGACTACAGATTAGGTATGTTTTATTATTGAAGCTTTGAACACTCCTTGGTGGACCGATTATGTGTGTGGGGTAGCATGGGGGCATCAGCTGCTCAGGGCGGAAAAATATTTTTCATCTCTCTTACTCGGAAAGTGAGGCAAATCGTATCTAACAACAGGAAGGATAGAACTAATTTTCTTCCCAAGGGTAAATATGAATTAAAAAATAAAAAGACATTGGATGTTAATGGAACACATATTATTATATGTATTCAGCCTATATGGTATATACCTGGTATAATTATTGAGTTTTTTTCTTAATTAGTTATATTAAAAATTTGATAATGCTAGTCAAATTATTATTAAATTATTTTCATTAGGTTATTTCTTAAAGGTATGCAGACATATACAACAAAAAAGTTAAAGATTCTTAAGAAAAAAAAAACAATCAGTAGGTAAATGACAATGGTATGTGGACAGTATATACAGCCTATCTCTGTAGTTTAACTCCTTGGTTCAATAGGATAACTTAGGTACTATAACTTTACAAATAAATTGACTAAAATTCCTATTTTATCTACCTTTTGTCTCTGATCATTATATTGAACATTTTAAATTTTGTTAAATAAATTATTACTTATCAATAAAAAAAAATTAAATGACCTTTGACCTTAAAAAAAATGTGACATTGTCTTTTATGAATTGTTATTTTTTTTTCTATTCATTTTACTTTTTTTTATTCAATATTTTTTTCATACACATAATATATTTTTTACTTTCCTTGTAGTCGAAATTAAAAGTAGTGTTTAACTTCGAAAAAACACCAATATCACACTTGAAATATTAATATTATCTCGTGTGATATTGGTTCTTTTCCTCCCTTGTTGAACAATTACTATTTCACACTTTTCATTCAGAAAAGTAACTTCCTCCCTGACGAGAGAGATCAAAGTACAACTTTTCTGTTCTAGGCTTTTCCAATTGTTTTTGCAAATGCAATTTTTTGAAGTTAATAATTTTTTCTATGCTGGTTGCTATTTAATTATATTTAGAATTGTTTTATTTAAATTTTCGTCATACTCGGTGTAAAAAGTTGTATGAGTCACTTGGGAGCAAAATTATTTTCATCATGGGGTTAACACTTGAATTCCTCATTATGCTATTGTAGAATCCATAAATAAATCATAAATCATTTATTTGCATAAAAACCTCTCCAAACCATTCTTTGCTACATTCTGGTTTTAACAGTTGTAAACCAACTTTGGTGCGGACTAACGTAATAAAATAAATATAAATAATATATTTTTTTGGTTTGACAAAAGTTTGATAAAATTAAACATTGAACGGGTTACCAAACACACTGTTTTATTAGGGGCCCATCCATAAAGTACGTCACAACCTCTAATCCCATTGGGCAGAAGCCATTTATAGTTATTTTTTTTAACAAGACCCATTTTTAAACATTACCTATAGATTATGCATTTCAAACTCAACATATGACAAAAAAAAATTACAGGTGTATGGGTACAAATTAGTCCCCATAGCAGAAAGGCCATGTCACAATACATAGTGGTGCTAAAAGAAGAATGTGAATCTCTTCCTTCAAGCATCTCGGACTCCCATCAGCGGATCATGCTCATGGCAGCTTTGACACACATATTTATGTCTGGAGGAAATGTTAAGGAAGGTAAATAATTAATATAATAAATAACCTAACCTAACCAACTTAAAAAAGCTTAAAAACCTCAGACAGTCATTTTAAAGTTCAATTCTCAAAAACCGCATAACCAATTTTCAATCATATTATTATTTTAGATTTAACTAATAGTTAAAAATCACAAGGAAACTCACTTTCAAATAAAAAAATAATATTAAAAAGAATACTTAACTGAACTTGAACAGCTAAATACAGGCACCTACCAATTGCTTCCTGATAATTTAATACTTAATAATAAAAAAACTGTATTGAAATCTGTTTAAGAGCTATACTATGTTTCTTAAACCTAGATACTAAAATGATGTTTCGTTTCATGTCTTCATGTGTTACCTGTTTTTTACATCTCATAAAAAGTGATGTGCCACAACCGGTAATTACAGAGTACTTAGGACATTCTAAAAAAAATAAAATGGGTCTAATGAAAATGCCACTATTTAGGGGAATGTCGACTTTTTGTAAATGTCGATGTTGAGACCTGCCTCAAAGCTCAATGCTTGAGGAAAGTAGAACATTGAATGCTTTAATTTTATTTTTGTTTCCATAAAATATTATGTCTTATCAATTAAGTATTTGCAATTATGCTGAAAACCGAAATCATATATTTGTACTATGCTGGTCACATTTAAAACATAGTGGTTATATGCTCTTTGGTCACATTATTTTTACATTTGACATTTCATACTGTCACTTTAGTATCTTGGTTAATTAAACAGAGTATAGAATGTCATAAACAGATAGACATTGGTGTCAAACTTATAACACCTCTCTTTTCAACAGGGGCTAGAAACTAAACCAAAAAGACAGGTGGTTGATAACCATTGTGATACTCTAGCTAGGCAATGGATCTTAAGAAGCTCTAGGCTTGTGTGAGACTACAGTGAGACTTGGTGCGGTGCGGTGCGGTGCGATGCGGTGCGGTGGATGGATGGATGGATGGATGGATGGATGGATGAATGGATGAAAGAAATATTTCCTCACATTGTTTAAGAAAAGCACTATAAATACAAACCTCGGCCAGAACAGGGATTACTGGACTCGTTTCATCTACCCCGAACTCGTCCGTCAATCCCTTACTTCATAGCCTCTGCATTAATGTACTATTTTAAACTCAGATATAAAATGTTTTCTATTTATCATGATTTTTTTCTTTACTGTCAAAAAAAAGCTTTTTTATATTTTGTGAAAATTCCAGATGACATGTGGAGTTTTCTGTCAGAAGCTGGACTGTTGGATGCAAATGATTTCGCCGGGAAGAAGAATTTCGTCGCCACATTCACAAGACAGTTATACTTGACAGTGAACAAGGTACTTTAACTTGAACTATTTATTAAACAATTACTTTTTCATCTCTCCTGTTTGGTTTGATTTTTGTCACAATGTTGCGATAAAATTTCAAAACGTCGAGCCTCAGAGCCAGCAAAGTTGCGGACGATAGGTGGCGCTGATATCGTGCACAGAGCCATAGTGTTCTACCAGAGGCAGTATTGTTTAACGCGCTGACGTTCACGATGCGCATTCGCTATCTCTTTCTACCCTCGTCTTATACCATGTGACAGAAAGAAGTGGTGAAAACGATTGAGATTCCAAGTGCGTTATACAATAAGGCTTCAGATTTATATGACTGTTTCAGGTTGGGGAAGGAGAATTTACGAAGAATGTGTTCGAATGGGGCAGAAGAGCCACTGAAGAAGTTCCCAAGCTTTTCGTACTGAACAAAATGGCTGAGGTTAGTGGTGGCATTGAATCCAGCAATACATGCTATGCCATGTCATGTTGATGTCGCAAATGGAAACCGTATTATTATTTTTTTTTTATGCGCAAACGTATATTTATTAATAAAACATAGCACAGTACAAATTGAAATAAAAATAATAAAGGTAACTAAAACTACATACAAGCTAAACTTATAAATAAAAAAGTTGCCCAAAATCACTGCCTGGTGGTAAGGTGCCCAGAAGGCTAGCAGCATTACCACGTTGTATGGCAATGCTTAATCTTTGTGCTAAGAAAAAGCCAGCCCTCTGGTCACCCGAAGCCGTAATTAATTTGGACGAAAATAATTTAAAAATATTCGAAGTACTCCGATCCCAAGGACCCATGGTTTCTACCCCAAACGGCTCAAAAATGCCAACTACTGATGCCTACATATTTGAGCCGTTTCAGGCATACCGCAGTCTGCAGCGGCACCGGCCCTGTTGGTTGTAGATGGAAGGTGGGACGGCAATATTAAAATCAATGCGTTGTTTAATTAAATAAGTAATTACGAACGAGAAGGTGACATGCAGCAGAGTTTTAAACTTTCGTGATTTTACTCATAGTCAAAAACCATACACAAAATAAAAACATATCACGCTAACACACGAGTAATATTTACCTCGACGTTTCGGCAACATTACAGTGGCCGTGGTCACGAGTAGACTGAAGTGTGGGGTGTCAAGTCTGCCTAGCAGCGCTAGTCCTTCGAACTACCCGCACTTGGTCATTTTTGATGGAGGGAAAAATAAAAATGACCAAACTGTAATGTTGCCGAAACGTCGAGGTAAATATTAGTCATGTGTGTTAGCGTGATAAATCCTGTGCATGGTATTTTGACTATGCAGCAGTGTCTGAACTGCACGTCCAGTAAATATATGCATCAAACTCATTACGCCCATAGGGGTAATACGCAAAAAAAGGTCGTTGGGTTTTATTTAAAGGGTTGCAAGATTATCCTGCATGTTACGACATGGCTTACAAGCAAGTGTGATAAAAAAAATCTAAGCGTCTTCGTAAAATCTGGCTTGGTATGTTAAGGCTAAGCTTAATTTTTTTGCTGTTTCAGGCTTTTGAAAAAACGCCTGACTACTGGTCGGAACAGTTCAAGCAGGCCAATGAAGAGGCGCAACAAAGAAGCTAACCGCAGTATAAAGTACATTTAAATTATACTAAGTAGTTTGTGGAGCATCATCATCATCCATCCCTTTCATATCAAGTGTGTATCGCATAATTGATTGCATGTGGGATGACTGATGTGAGGTATGAGTATGGTCCGAGGTTAATTATATTTTATGGATGATACCAATAATCTGGAATAGTTCAGATAAGAGGGAATATTACGCAAAGCTCTGCGCAGGGGGTAACAAAATAACATTATCACTTCTCATGCTCGTAAAGTTTGTATTTATGCTGGATCTGGGCGACATAAAATTACTTTTTATTTTCCAGTGCATAAAGTAAAATCTTCGTCTAAGACCAAGATATTGAGGTGTCAACAGCCACAAACAATAGTTTCTATATATTTTTTATTTTATGTAAACCTAAACATCAATCAAAATAAATCAATAAAACTAAAAAAATATAATTATATAACAGTGCATGAAAAATAAAAGCTACCTAGTAAGTGACAATTGTTTCCACTGTTCCTATTTAATTTACTCTCAATCGAAGTGAAAAGCAGAGTGCAAACTCGAGCATTAAACCCATTTTCCCCTCGACGTGTCTATTCACCCTCTCATCGCCGTACCGGTTCGGGAGATATGAACGCCTCGGGTAAAATGGCTCGTTTAATGCTCTCGTTGTACAAACTACTATTTTATTCACAACGATAGTAAATAATTAAAATAATGTGATATTGTGGCATCCTACAAACATTTAAAAGACATTAAAAAAAACTTTTTACGGTTTGAGCTAGTGCTGCATTCTGATTTTGACGGCAGAACATTGCAGTAATATTCCCTATTGTCCTATTGTTGTGATACATAACATTCGTAATTTTAGTAGTTTTATTAACAATACTTATTTCGGATGTAATTATAATCTGTGATCATTTTGTTACACATACTAATTAAAGTTACAAACGTAAAAAGGGTTTTTTGTTCTCGTTTTATGTTTTATCCATTAACCTGTAAATGACTAGATATTCATCATGGGCGTCGCCAGGAGGGAGCAGGGAGGGGCAGCTGCCCTCCCCCCCTAGATTCTTAAAAAAGTTGCCAAATGTAAAGCAACCAAACCAGTCGTAAGGCTGGAAACAGTGCTCGACTTACGGTACGTCCTGACCATCAGCGCTGACCGTCGGTTGCGAAAATTCATTCAGTGCTACGCTGACGGCGAACTGCGACGCGTGTGTACAGTTCACAGGTCGGTCGCTCCGCCAGCGAAGCACTGAACGCATCCATACAATCTCATAGCTCGACGGTCGACCGACGCCGCGCGACCGACGAGCCGGACCGACGGCTCGACCGACCGTACGCGCGCACCAAATCATGCGCGTACCGTCAGCGTAGCTGTGAGCGCATTCATAGACTCGCATAGATATAGCTACGCTGACCGACCGTCAGCACTGTTTCCAGCCTAAGTCTTTGACTTGACTTGCTTGATTGATCATTCCTGTACGTCGGAACCGAAACTAGAATGAATTCACCAATGAGGGTTTTCACAGATAAGAAATATCGCTAGATGGCGTTAGTATCGTGAGGTCCGTTTGAAGTTTGCTTGCGATTGGCTCAAACGGAGCTCACGATACTAACGCCATCTAGCGATATTTCGCCTCCGTGAAAACCCTCATTCCAATAAATACCTACAATTCATACTTTTCTCATTCTCCATATCAACTTCCCCCCCCCCCCGGGCCATGGATATTATGTCATCATCATCGCCTCAGCCGTAGGAAATCCACTATGAGATTATGTATACCTAAACGCAAGCAGAGGTAGCAGTTTAGGTACGTTCGGCCGGCGCGCCTAATCAAGAGGCGCACGGCCGCGGGTTGCCGCTCGGCTCGCACGCTGGACGCGTCGCGCGTGATTTGTTTAGGTACCTACTTATTTTATTTTGCAACAATGACTTCGAAACGATTAATCCGTATTTTATATTGTTGTGTATAGTGTATTGAATCATCCGTGCCGTCTCCACCCACAGATACTCTACAAAACGCCCCATACATAAACATTCTGTTACAACAGCATGCAACGGCAAGCGGCGGCCGGTCGTTCTCTTTACCTCTCTAATTTCCTAAGTCCCTGCCTAGTAATAGTTTCGTAAGTTTGTAGTTATCTAATGATACAATTCTTTAATTGGTTGGTCAGAAATAATATTAAGGCATGGTTTCGCCAATACGGAAATCTGTAGTAGGTAGATAAGTAGGTTATCACTGTCATGATTTGTTGTCAAGTATGTTAAAGTAAATTTACTTATTTATAAAAGGTAGTTTATTGAATTCATATTATATTAACCCACTGTTACCTTTATTCATTAGCGAGTGGGAACCCTGTCCTCTTGGCGCCAAACCGGTTTCGCGTCAACGGTACCCAACGGAATATGAACGCTCGTGTAACATGATAAGTTTCAATTTCGCGTGCAAGTCGTAAGAGTTGGCAACGATTTATACCTAAACTTGACTTGTTCGAGAGTCCTTTCTGTATGTTAGTTAGTACTATTTATTCTGTGACGTAAGAACGATCTATGCACGAACAGGCTAATAAGACAACAGGCGGACTGAACCAAACAAAATCAGGATTGTAAAGCAAGCAGGATTCATTAGATTTGCTAACTCAACTTTCCCCCAGATCGTCGCTGCCTATTGCCCCCAGTAGGGCTACTACGAAAATCGAAGTTCGAAAACTACCGTCGACGTTAATATTATTTCATACGAGAGTGAGAGGGACGGTACGATACGAACTTCGAATTTTGTAGTAGCCCTACAGAATCTGGCCCTATGCCACGAAGTGCAAAATTCGAACTTCGCACCTCGCCATCCATCCCGTTGACGCTAATACTATTTAAGACGAGAGCGAGGACGGTACGATACAACTTCGAATTTCGTAGTAGCCCTGCTGCTGCTTTTGGCGGCATTATCGCGTTAACTTCTTTATCCAAACAAAATACCAGGCGAGTGGATTGTAACTAAATTTCTTAAAATCTAAAACATCTATTGTTACAAGTATTTACATGACTAAACAAAAATTTCATAGGGTAACAGGCCTAAAAGTGGTTCTATAATATTTGGTTTATTGGTTTTCGCATTTTGGCTGATTGTTTTGATTTGATATTTGTTGCAGCAACACAGTTTTTTTCTTTGTCTACGTTCGTTAAATTTTGACTTGAATGAATGGGGTTGGGACATAATGTGGGTTCAGAATTATTAACAATAAATTGATGAGAATACTAAATTAGTGTAGTTCTATCCGTATAACTTCAACAATGGGTAAGTAAAACACGTAAATTTTCTTTGCGGAAACAGACAATTCTTTTCCACCAATAACAACAATTTATTTTTATTTTTAGGTACCACAATGTGGCAAAGCCCCGGTTTTAACGAAGACCTGTTAAATAAATTTGGCTGTTTCGACGATATTTACAAAGCTCTGGGCAGCAATGATTTATCCGATATTGTCGTTACAGCGTTAAATGTCCTAAACAAGACTGGATCCGTGCCTCTAATAAAAATCGAAAAAAAATCCGAAGCAATTTCCACAGATTTTCGGAAACAAGGTAATGAGGCCTACACGAATAAAAAATATCAGGAAGCGCTAATTCTATACAATAAGGCTCTTCAGTATGCGCCGGTGGACTCTAAGGTAATGAAGCTAGCTTTTAGCAACAGATCGGCACTATTTATGACCGTCAAAGCTTTCGGAGCATCTGTGGGGGATATCGACATTGTTTTTGACATGGGTTGTCCTCCTGAGATTTTAGCAAAGCTAGAACAGAGACATAAAGAAGCCTCCAACGCCATGCGGTCAGAGGACTCTTACTGGAAGACACTACCTAAATCGGGTTATACTTTTTGCACACTAAAAGAAATGCCAAACCCACTGATCACCTGTGCCACTAAGAATGTTGGTGTTTTTATGGAAAATGATATTCCCAAAATAGTAGCTGCAAATCATATAAAGGTTGGTACTGTTCTAGCTATTGAACCGGCTTTTGTGAGCCACTTGGACCCTGGAAATTTAATGGTGGCTTGTTATTATTGTCATCGGCTGGACTACAATCTAGTGGCCTGCGAGGGTTGTTGCCATGTTATGTTTTGCAATGAATATTGCATGCGAGATAGCATGGACCAATACCACAGCATAGAATGTAAAATAATGGATCTCTTGCATTACATTGATTGTAATGAAACTTTACGTTTGGCTATCAAAGCTGCCATCAAGATAAAGCTTAAAAGTTCATGGGAGAATGTTATTGACTTCGCCAAATTGTTTGGAGTGGAAAGAATGAAGAAAAGTTCTATAAGTCTTATCTTTAGTCATCTTTTCTCTTCTTCTCTGTTGCAATTGAAGGAAGAGAGGCATTTCATATATGGAGCAATGTACAATGTGAGTTTTAAGATAGCAGCTGTTATCCACTATTTAGGATTGGAAAAAGGATTTTTCCCAGACTTAAATAACCGAGATGAAGCAATTAAATGTTTTGGAAGAATCATCATGTATTTGTACCTGTATGGTCATCCCACTTTAATAGTCAATGCTGTATCAATCAATGATGCTCCGCAAGTTGAGTTTCACAAGTTGCACAATTTTGGGTTCTTCTCATTCACTGGTAAACTCAAGAACAGCTGCATGCCAAATGTTATGACAGTGGGCCTGAATGATAAAGTAGCCTTGGTGGCACTAGAGCCCATCTCACGAGGAACTGAGCTCACCATTGCCTATACGTAAGTTATTCTGCTATTTTATTCTCAAAAATATGACTGTCTGCCAACAGCTGCACATTTTTACTTTGATTATTCTCTGCCTATTATGTACAATTGTTACATACAGTCATTAATATCTGCCACAGCAGAGCATGCAAAATTATCTCACACATCCTACAGGCCTGAAATAGAGTTGTATCAGGTATTATTGCATGCTTCGTTGTCATCCCCATCCTCAAGCTAAAAGGTGGCTAAGTGACAAAATAAAATTTTGGAGATGGGGTTAAAAATGTGGTGTATTTTTTTTAATCGATGCAAGTTTATATTGGTAAATTATAGATGCTAGTTAAAATCAACTAGCATCGATTTAAAATAATTACCGCGTTTTTTGACTATCTCAAAACTTGATTTTGTCACTTAGCCGCCTTTTAGCTTGAGCACGGCGGCAGTATCGGTGGTAATGACTAATAACTATAACTTAGTAGCAAATAAGGCTATTTATATAAAGCTACCTTGATTAAGTGTAATTTAAACCTTTTCAACCAACTCAAAAAAGGAGGTTCTCGATTCAGGTGTATGTTTGTTAAGCGATAACTCTGCCAATTGTGGGCCGAATTTCAAAATTCTTTTTGAGTTCTAAAAGACATACTTCCGCGGTGGTCCCATTGGCATCAAGTCAGGTTCTGACGATGGGATCCTAGAGAAATCGAGGGCAACCCTCGAATTTTTAAAGCACACCTATAGCGATTTTGGCATTTTTAACACCAAGTCAAGTATTTACTTTCAGAAAGTATCATTTGGTGAACTGGACCTGATGATGAAGACCGTAGGTACCGGTACTCTGTTATAAAATAATATAACTATGCCTGTTTGAGCTTAATGGAATTGCTGTGAGATGCACTTTGGCTACATACAAATAACTAAAAATTATGAAAAAAAAAATTAACAAAAAATGGAACCAACTTCAAAAACCTTGAAAATAATTTTCTACTAGTTTGAAGTCGGTGCCTCGGCACCAGCCAGCATAGCATATGAAGCAGCATATGAATGAAATACTACTATTATAGTTTGACAGTTTTTATGTTATTGACATAAGATTGATTTTTACTCGGCCTGTATGAAAACTTTTTCCACTACTAAAAAATTGTTCCTACTTGCCTTATCCTGCGGGACCTATGCCATTTAATGTGTCTCTTTAACGGTTTAAGCATGAAGTAAGTGGTAACAGACAGACAGTTAGTTTTGCATTTATAAGTAGGGTAATTCCGTATTTCGCATTTATTATAATAAAACTATCTATTACAGAGGCCACTGGTTAGACAAGATCACAACAGACACTAACAAATTGGGAAAGCAGAACATGTTTTTCCTGTATGCCACAGTCTGCAACTGCGTCATATGCTCTGGCGCATGGAAACGCAGAACCTGCACGCTTACCCCCGCTCAGAGACACTGCTACAACAAAATCTGCCACCAAGAACCGATTGACTTCACAAACTTCCCTAAACTGTACAAGAACTTGTGTAGAGCTGTCACCATGCTTCATAATGTTCCTTTCTCGCAAGAATACATAGATCTGTATAGATTGTTTCGTACTTGCATATTGCATTTTCAGCATGTCGCTTCTGAAAATATTGCCTTGGAAGATGCTTGTTCGACAAACCAATAGGTGCTGGTTGTTTTTATTGTGTTTAAGACAGTTTAAGTTTTGTCAGTGAATGATTTAATTTGATTTAAGGCTGGCTGGCTGCTTAATTTTTATTTTAAGTGAAAAATGTGTTTTTTGTTATTGGAGCAAATATTAGTAGTTTAGTTGCCTCAACATAATTGATGATTACATTTTTATTATTTACGTGTTAAAATATAATGATTGCTGGTTCATATCATGTACTTATGATTATTTATACTTCTCACTGACCAACCTGAATTCTGAAATTTAAGAATAGTGCAAGGAAACTTGCAATAGTATAAAGCCAGTGGCGTGGCTACCGGAGGGCTAGACGGGGCAGTGCTCTGGGGGCACCTGACTTACAAACTATAAATGACAAATCTGGATCGTACGGCGAACTCGCAACACGACGAATACGGAATGAACGATTTTAAATAGTTTAGTTGGGGCCCTAATTTATTTTTCGCCCCAGGGCCTTTGGTTACCTATACCTCGTTTTTTTTAGCATTAGAAATTAGGTAAACAATTTTATTTGAAAAAAGTTTTAAAAAAACAGTCACTATTAATTATGATACCAAAAGTATCAAAAAGTAAATTAAAGTATAAGTCCTTGCTAATTGTTAAGTATTTTCTGTGTTTTCAAAAGTGTTTTTCAATAAAAAGACACGTCAAGATCACTTACCTTCTTTCTAATGCAAAAAAAATGAAGTATAGCTTAGCTACGCCACTGTCACAGAGTACACTGCACAACATTCGATCGAACAGATTCCTCGCACACATCCTTCCCTTGTTTTGATCTATAAAAACCTCGCTCCGCTGACCTGTTTCCACCAGAGCTGTGCTAAGCGAGGATAGGTAAATGAAGCGTTTGTATTGGTTCATGACACGGACATTCCTCGCCACACACACATCCTTTGAGGCTGCAACTTACCCTGTTCTGTAAAAATTATAAGTCGTCAGGGATAGTGCAAATCCGCTTTTCTACCAAACACGAATACCGCGTAATTGCAGTAATCTGCAATGTGTAGTTTTACAGAGGATGGAGAGGAGAATTTGGAGTATAGTAAGTACGAAAATAAGACAACAAACATATAATCAATGATATAATGAATGTAATGTTTTGAAAATTTGTATTTGTAAATCAGATTACTTACAAAGTCATATTAACATTATAAATTAGTAAATATTGTGTTTTGGGCTAGTTAAAAAGAGCTCGCATTTAAAGATCATTTTAGCATTAAAAACATCGGTGACTGGGGCCAATTTCTAAAAGGGATCTTTTCAAGCTAACCTCAACTTTGAGAAGAAGAACTTAAAGATAGGTGAGCAGTAATTAATATGTTGTACAGTATTAGTCTACTAATTTAAGTGTTTTGTTTAATTTTTACGTTCAATGAGGGTTTTTCGACAGGCGAAATACCGCTAGATGGCGTTAGTGTCGTGGTTCCGTTTGACATTTCTGTCACGCTTGTGTGTGATTGTATGAATATCTAAATGAGCCAATCGCAAGCAAGAGTGAAACGTCAAACGGATCTCACGATACTGACGCCATCTAGCGAAGCCTGTCGAAACCCCTCATTTACGAGATAAAACACTAATAGGTATTAACTACGGGTCTCACGCTATACCTAGCGAAATCGGCATTAGCCGATCAAAAACCGCTTTATGTCCACGCAATAAGAGCGAAGGACGTTGGTTCACGTAGTTTCGCGTCGGCCGAGCCGATCGTAGTCTCTTTCGCTCTTACAAATACAAAATCATTTATTTGTTCAACACAGGTAATTACTACCGTACAGAGTACACGGGTCTTATGGGTATTAATTAGCTTTAGGATATAGTAGAATAATTTAACAAAATTACATATAATAATGATATTACCAATAAAGGAGTACGAGTATGAGATATTATCTACATGGACATAAAGCGGTTTTTGGTGGCTAAAGCCATATGGCTCGTCGATGGGTGTAGGAAGGGACCCTTATGCCCGGAATAAACGAAGCTAGTTTTTCAAGCCAGGATAGCAAGTTAAGAGTAATACTGCCCTCACTTGGACACATGCTAGTGCTGTCTACATGCTTAATGCCAGTAATCTGGTACTTGCAGCACGTGGTCACTGCGCACTAGCCGAACGGATACTGGCTTCGCCGGCCACACGAAACTAGTACACAAGTCAGGATAGCGAAATCAGTGGTGGGGTTGCTACTAGCTTAGAAAATAGAATGACAAGCTATTCAAAACTATCCTGGCTTCAGCACTGCTTATAAGCTAGTTTTGTACCTATACTAGAAGCACCCGTGTGGTGTCGGGTTAGAATTACACCTCTCAATTTCTTCCGTGGATGTCGTAAGAGGCGACTAACGATATATGTTAAGGTATATATACCGTAGGCGATAGCTAGGCTAGCAACTTGTCACTATTGTACCGATTTTGTCAAACTTAAAACCTAAAATTGCTAAAAGTGGCTCCAAAGCGGTAACGTTTCGTGTGCTCTGCCTCACCCATTTGGGAACACAGGCGTGATGTTTGTGTGTGTGTAAAATAGAAGCACTAGCTTGCTATCCTGGCTTGAAAAACTAGCCCCGTGTATTCAGGGCATTATGCTCTGAGAAACTGGACCCTGGTAGCATGAGGCCACTGACTGGCGCGAGCGGGCAGCGACGTGGGCGTTTCCTCTGTTCAATGCGTGCTATCAGGAGACCACTGTGCGGTGAGTATCTCTGGCCTCGGGTGTGCAATGAACAGAACGCGATCGCCGCGCCCTCTGCCCGCTAGCGTTTACTACTCAGCCTTAAACATAAAAACAAAATAGGTAAATACACACACTTAAAAAACTTAATTACTTAATACACAATAATATAAAAATTATAGATTACTTACAATACAGACGTATTTATGATAATGATTTTGAAGTGTTTTTTTATTCTAAATCCTAAACAAAGTAGGTAATACTGAAGTCCAATCTTCATTATCATAAATACAAATGTACCTAAGTTTACAGATAAAGATACTTACAAAGAGTTTGCAGACTTTTACCTAAACGCAGGTATGAAATGGATTGACCTTTGACATAATGATATATGTAAGGTAGTTACTTATATACTGTACCATATTACAAATTTAACCCTTTTAGGCCTTGGACTGTATGCCAACGGCCAGCGAAGCTGCGAGGGTATTCTCTATCCATTACGCGGCCAAGACGCTCACCGTACAGTGGTTAAGTATAGTAATAATAATAATAATTTTCTTTTATTCAGGTATAACCCAATACATGGTAAATGTTAAATTAAAAATAAAATAAAAGTAAAATAATAGTTAAGTATAGCCTGTACCTTGTACTATTATCTATTTTGTGCCTGTACCACAAAAATTACAAGTGAAGTCTGAAGTGCTACATAATTGTTAACTTTCTCATACAAAAACGTGACCATTATGTAGAATTGTAGCACTCGTAACGTTTGTGGTATAGGGACCTGGCAACACATGCAATGAACATATAAACGCTCGCCGCTCCGCTGCCCGCCCCGCTTCCCGCTGGCGTCTAGTTCGCGGCCTTAAATACATATACAGCGTGTATTTTTGATACTACCTCAAACTGTGTAACCAGACGAAGATTTAACTGCTGTGAACCGATATCAAAATAAATTGTTAATTTAGAATTAACTACCAGAGCATAAATAATTTTTGAAGTATTTTCGAGCAGCAATGTAATGCGTACAAAGCGTTCTGTGACATCTGTCACGTCAACAAGTGCGACTTGATTGCGACGTTTTGAATAAAAACAACTTTATTTTACTTTTTTTGTTATACTACTTAGTATCGCATAGATACATTGCGTGCTAATTAATTTTCTACGGAAAAAAAAAATCTTTTTTTTTACTAAAACATAATAAAATGTGATTTTTAGGGCCTCCACTAACTGCCCTTAAAGTTTGAGGTAGTATCAAAAATAAACGCTGCATATATCTCTTATTAGAAGTACCTACTGGATGAGTTTTGGACCCTGTGGTCCGGTCCACTTATTTAGGGTCTGTCACACAAGGTGCATTCTGCGTGGTTCGTTTCAGGCTTCAGCTCATCCTCATATAAGTGATCCTCGCAGAACGCTCACGTGACACGTCCTTACCTTAAGTTATTCGAAGGATTCCGAATGTGATCACTGACCGCAGGCGATACTAAGGCCTTATTGTCTAACGCACTTGGAATCACAATCGTTTGCACCACTTGACTACTTCTATCTGTTACGCGCTTTAGGATCAGGGGAGGAGAGACAGCAAAGGCGTCTGATGCGAATGTACTCCTGAACAATGAGGGTTTTTCGACAGGCGAAATACAGCTAGATGGCGTTAGTATGAGTTCCGTTTGACATTTCTGTCACACTTACGCTTGTGATTAGATTAGATACATAATTATCTAAATGAGCCAATCGCAAACAAGACTGAAACGTCAAACGGGTCTTACGATACTAACGCCATCTGGCGATATTTCACCTTTCGAAAAACCCTCATTGTCGCCTCAGAATGTACTAAATTAATACACCCTAATATTTCATGTACACAGTACAAGAATTATCCGAGAACGCATCCAGTGTTACGAGTATGAAGACTTCAGTTGGTTAGTCTTATTTTAGACCACACACAAACCCTTCAATTAACATAATAAAATAAAGTTCTTATTGTGGCCTATAAGTAAGTAAACATTTCAGTAAAGCCTAGTTACATGTAGCAGTGCAAAGAATTGATATGTAAATCTATGTTTCTATAGTCTGTCAAAAAAGAGAAGAAATTAAAAAGTGGCAACACTGTAGTGTCCTCCCTTTTTGGTTTGACAGGGTTTGAAAGGGATGACACTACAGTGTTGCCACTTTTTAATTTCTTCTCTTTTTTGACAGACTATAACATGGAATGGGAAAATTACCTTTGATTTAGATCATAGAATTGAGAGTTGCAGCATATTGGAACAAGCCGAGTTGCGAGCGGAATTCTCCATAAATTTTGATGTGCTCCGCAGTATTTACTAGCTCTTCAAGTTTACTTAATGCATAGCAATTATCTTTGAAATGCCCTCGATCTTGTAGACTGCAAGTAAACATCTGCTTAGATTTTTTCCATTTCTGTACAATCTTTTTCTGTTGAGGGTTTAGGTCTCTCTTCAGTAAGTTAATACCCCATGAACCATGGCAAATGTGGCAACTGCATGCAGTGAGAGTTGTTGTATAAAGATGTGGTGCTCGTTTGTTTCCATAATAGCGATCATAGTAGTGGCCTCTGTAATCAGTAAAACAATTTTTAGTTAAGTAATTGGTTATAAAGCCGAAATGGCTTAAACTGGTATGGTACAGTCAAGGGCAAATATATCGACACGGCCAAAGTTGTAAAAATATGTATACACGTCTTTATGCACTTAACATTAAGGCTTTGTATACATATTTTTGCAACTTTGGCCGTGTCAATATCTTTGCCCTTGACTGTACCTAATCAAGTCCATGATGAACGTGAATTCATGGATTCATGGGTCTGATTTGTAAATAAGTCTGGTTTCTAACTGAACTATGGAAAAAAGTGTTTTGAAAATTACAATTAAAGGTAACTCAAGCCTAAGTTAGTTTTAAAAAATCCATGAAAACATGTTACTAGTCAACAGAAGCTTCGCACATACTTAATTATCTTTTGATTACTTACATCTTAGAAATTGTTATTTCAGTCATTTTCTTAATGGGTTTAACAGCTACCAAAGCCACTCGATTGTTGAGCCCAATGACAACTACATTAGGGTCACAAGAATGATTAAGTTTGCCTGTTAATGCAAACAAACCGAAATGAGAAGGTGCATTATCGCTTCGAATTTGCATGTCAGAAAAGTTCTCAGCAGTACTATTCATCTCCGTCACATAAGGATACATCATCCCTAAGCGCATGCAAAGTTCTGCAAAACATTTCTTTGCTTCCAAATCTCTCGGGGTTGCAGGGAAAAAGCCGGAAATTTTCTCAAGATAATGGATAACTATGGCATACATAAAACTGTGGTTGTACAAAATACCATGGACAAAATGATAGTTTTCATTGAAGCACAACATGGAAGAATAATTCTCAACATTATAAATCTGGCCCAGAGAACTGGTGTTTAATCTAACGTTAGCACCAATATTAGACTCTTCAATCAACTTGCTCCAAGTTTTGCATTTCTTTATTAGCTTAAATACAGTTTTTATAATCAGACGAAATTTACTTCCTTCACTTAATGCCTCCAATACACTCATGATCTGACATTCTATATCATGATACTCACTCACACAACGTTTTTGGCATTCTGTGCTACAAAACAGGGCATAGCAGCAATTATCGCATGGTATCAGATTGAATGACATTTTCTGGCAAAAGTAACAGGCTACCTGTGATTTGTCTCTAGCGGAACATGTTGCGAATGCTGTTTCTACTACTACAACAGTGCCTATCTCAATATCTTTTGAAGCTGCAACCCTTTTTTCACCAGATATTGATATTATGTCCACATCTGCAGATAAGCATGGAATTTCAGGATGCTTTTTCTCATTAAACTTGAAGAATTCTTCAGGGAAACCATGTACCAAACTGAATGTTTTATACATTTCGCTTGCAATCATATTGGTACATGAAACCTTCCTCTTCTTTAGCTTTTCTAGTAGGCCTCCACTACATCCCAATTTCAAACATGTTTCTATGTCATGGAACGAAGCACTATATGCTTTCAGTTTGAAGAGTAGTGCTGACCTGTTACTAATTGCGAGAATTAGTTCCATTGACCCTTTAGGAGCGAATAGTAAGGCTTTGTTATAACACTCTAACGCCTTCTGGTAGCATTCACTGTTGAAATGATCATTGCCTTCATTGCGACAAATGCTGGACAGAGCTACATTCTTTTCTGTTTTTGGAATGTAAGGCAAAGATCGAGTAATGCACATACCTTGCAATGCACCAAGAACCGCTGCTGACAGATCCATAGAACTTAAGGCACCGTAAATATGTTGAAGAAAGCCATTTTCTTCCAGGAGTCGATGAGAAAGCAAGAAGTTGTCCGCGTAGTTCATTCTTGTATCAAGTGGAAATTGGATGCTTGAATTAGATGCTGGAAACAAGCTCTTAAGAGTTAAACTCTATCAAGAAGGTCTTTTACTTTAAATCCCAGTTACGTCTTGTACTTTTATAATTTTATTGTATCACGGCACGGTGAATAATAAAATTAGCTATAGTTCCTGACGTGTGTAGTACACAAGTAATAAGTTTCGTTTTTCTACAATACAAGCGTGGTATTATAATAATAATAATGCTGTCGCTCTTTGCACTGCAATGTTTGCAGTTCTAGGTACAATGAACTCTGTGTTTGCAGTGCTGTGCACGCACTTCCTTTCCTCTCCTCTGTTTTTTTTGCCATCAATTGAAATAATTGAATTGAATCATTTAATTCGTAGAATAGATGGTGGCGCCGCTGCTGCCTCACTATCACGCGAATCAACGGCATAGTAAATACCCTACCAGAGACAAACCAAAAAAAAACAATGCAAGTTCCATTTAGGGATGTTCAATATCGATTCGATTAATCGATTAATCCATGTAAAATTATCGAGAAATAATCGATTAATTGAAAAAATTAAATAATCGATCTAAACGATAATTTTACATTGATTAATCGATATTTTACGATATATTTTTTTAGTGAAATAAAATGGGTGACACTATTTCCCGGCCGTAAAATACCGACATGATATTTAGTGTACACGCCCATAGAAACTCTTGTCAGTTTGACACCAGTTTGTATGGGCGAGTACACGAAATATCGGGTCGGTATTTTACGGCTGGGAAATAGTGTCACTCATTTTATTTCACTTTAAACACATTTAAACTGTAAAAAGTTTGAATTTCGCACCTAGTGTGCCGTACCTCTTCATAAAAGGCGGTGTAAAACGCGGAAAAGTGGTACATCTGGCAAAACCGTAGGAATGTTCGATATCGATTCGACTAATCGATACCATGAGCGCCCTTAATCGATTAATTGAATTCGACACAGTTAAAATAATCGATTATCAATTAATCGAATATTTAGTCATCGATTACATCCCTAGTTCCATTCCAATCCAACACGAGGACAAGCGAATGGTGGATGCGGGGTGACACTCTTTCCCGGCCCGGATAACACCGACATAGAAATACCGGCCCTGTTTTTTGTTACACGCCCATAGAAACTAAGAGCTTCTATCGGGCGTGTACCAAACAGGAAGGAGAGTGTGTACCAAAGAGTATTAGTACCAATATAGAAATAGTACCAATAGTACCAATGGTTTGTACACGAAAAACGGTCGGTATTTCCATCCCGGTATTATCCGGGCCGGGAAAGAGTGTCACCCCAGAAATAGTCATATGTGGTCGTAGACAGAGAAAGCCCTAGACGAATTGATAGCTTCCGTCGCATTCACACAAGAAAAGGAGTAACTTACGCCAAACGCGTGTAAAAAAATGAGATACAATGATTCGATTTTTTGTTTCGCCACGCGTGCCGGTTTTGTCAAGGTCAGCAAACTAGTTTGCTAAACAAACTTGACAGATGCTCAGTTGATTTTGTTTGCGCTCTTAGAAAAAAGCTGGTAAATACTCATAAACGTGGTAAAATATTCACAATATTGTTTTAAAAAAGCTTGTGATTTAATATTCTAAACATTATTGAAGAAAATATGGTGCGGTGTAGTATTTTAGGGTGTAAAAGTGATAGTGAAAAGAAACTGCCAGACATATCTTTTCATTCGTAAGTATAACACGTTTTTAACAGTTATTAGGCCTTTAAATCAAGTACTAGGTAGTATTCTAAAGAATGTTAATTCATATGAAGTTAATTAAGTACATAATTCGATCAATAAAATAAAATAATCATATCATAACATACGACTAAATTTTGTCCGGTGTTGCCAGATTTTCAATATTTGTTTTCCCACAATTTATGGGTATTATTTTCTTATGTGCTTGTAATAAATATTAGTAAATATTTTTAAGTATTTAAGTAACATTTTAATTCCATTACAGTTTCCCGGAAAATCCTAATTTACACCAGAAGTGGATTGCAGCCACAGGACGAACAAATTGGACAGCAAAAAAATCATCAAAAATTTGTAGCAGACATTTTGAGCAACATGAATTAATTAAAAAGAAAAAAATAACTCTTCTGTTGCCAAATGCTGTTCCATCACAGGTAAGTGAATATTTAGTTATATCAGGGTATTGAAAAAAATATATCTTATAATAAGATAGGTATACCTACCTAAATTGCATATTTTTTCAGATTAAAAATCCAGCCATTGGAGATGATGTTGTTGATGTAATGCCGTCAACGAGTAATCAAGATCATATTATGGAGATTGACTCGGCTGAGTCATTTACAACATCGCTTATTCAACAACCGGTCAATGTTCATCAACCCTTAATAGCACCCATCCCCGCTTCTACAAGTGTTGCTGGTACAAACATAACTACTAAACCAGATGCTACTGATAATATAGTGCCGTCGACAACTGTTCTTAAACATTTAGATATCGAGCCAGATGTGGAACTGTCTGCATCGTCTGTTCTACTATCAGTAGTAAGTGTTATATATTATTAAATTAACAAACTAATCCCTATTTATATTTTTAAATTTCACTGTGTAATTTTAACAGTTTACAGCTAGGTGTGCGGTTAATATAGAGGAACGGAGAGACCTAAGCTACTTGGACGGATTAAAGTGATTTTTTTGCAAATAGTTAAATGAAGGGCCGTTTAATGTTTTAATGTTTATTTGGGTACAAACGGTACAATATGGCTGATTACAAATGAAAACTTAGATAATAAACCAACCAGTAAAGTTAATTAGATGAGCTACTTTTAATTCGAGAAGAATCCTAATTTTTATGGGAAAATCTGATGTAACGTAGTTAAAGCTGCGGGCGAAGAGCCAGTATGCTTCAATTATGTACTTTATGATGATGAGATTATTTCTTCACTTGTTAGTTCGTAAGTGCGGGAATTTTAAACCACTCAACTGCTTGTGTTTTGTCGTAATTTTTTACCATTAACTTATTATACTTTTAGGATGATGGACCTGACTACACACCTCGGACGTTAAAAAGGAAATGGAAAAAGTCCGAAGAAAAAGCTACAGAACGACTAAAAAAGTTAAAAGCCCTACGTGAGAAAAGTCGTCGTTTAAGTAAAAAAGTGGCTAATTTAGAAAAGATGATTGCAGAGCTCAAAGCAGTCTCTGATTAGTGAAGAAGACGGAGATTTATTGGAATCAATTGATCCAATAAACAGAGAATTTCTGAAGAAATTTTTAAATCCGGCTGGTAGTAGTAGAAAATATTCCCCAGAACTACGTAAATTTGCACTTTGTCTGCATTTTATAAGTCCACGCGCTTATAAATATGTACGGCAGCAATTTGATACGTGCTTACCTCATCCATCCACGCTTACTTCGTGGTACAAAAGCGTCGATGCTACTCCAGGGTTTACTACTGAATCCTTAGAATGCATTAAACTGTTAGCTAAACATAAAAAAATGCACTGTGCCTTGTGCATGGATGAAATGGCTATCAGAAAGCACATACAATGGAATGGAACACAATGTGTCGGTCTTGTGGATTTCGGAGAAGCTTTGGATGGGCATAATATTACTGAAGCCAATGAGGCTTTGGTATTTTTGATAAACTCCATTAATAGTAGTTGGAAGATACCGGTTGGTTATTTTTTCATTAACGGCTGAATATATTAGTGGAGAGCAAAAAGCAAATTTAGTAAGACAATGCCTAAACTTACTGATAGTAGATTGTGGCATTAATGTAGTGTCCCTAACATTTGATGGATGTCCGGCCAATTTCGCTATGGCAAAAAGTTTAGGTTGTTGTATCAACCCATCAGATAACGTGATACCATTTTTTACTGCTGAAAAACAAGAAGTAGCTATTTTCCCAGACCCTGCGCATATGTTAAAGCTCGTGCGTAACACATTAGGTGAAAAGAAAGAATTAATCAATTCGGAAGGTGGAATAATTTCTTGGAGATTTATTGAAGAACTAAATAATCTTCAAGAAAGTGAGGGTCTTCACTTAGCAAATCGCCTTAGAAGCCAGCATGTAAATTTTACCAAACAAATTATGAAAGTTAAGCTTGCTGCCCAAACTTTCAGCAATTCCGTAGCTGATGCGATAGAGTTTTGCAATAAAAAATTAAATTTGCCTGAGTTTATTGGTTCAGATGCTACTGTCGATTTCATTAGAAAAGTTAACAACTTATTTGATGTTTTTAACAGCCGTAATCTAAAAGATTATACATTCAAAAAAACAATCAACAAAAATAATAGCGACCATATTTTGAATTTCATAACAGAAATGGAACATTATATCAAAGGGCTGACATTATACGGAAAACCTATACTTCTTACAAACAGGAAGGTCGGTTTCCTGGGTTTTTTGTTATGCATACAGAGTTTAAAACATATGTATACTACTCTCATATACACAGACAAGCTGAAATTTTTACCCGTGTACAAACTCAGCCAAGATCATTTAGAGTGTTTCTTTAGCTCGATCCGGTCAAAAGGCGGCTTCAACAACAACCCAACAGCCTTACAATTCCAAAGTGCCTATAAAAGGTTGGTAGTACATGGCGAAATAAAAAGTATTTCTTCTGGCAACTGTATACCTTTAGAAGATATAAAAATACTTACTCATACAGATGTACGGTATGAAAATAAACTCAACAAGTATACCCACCTTAACGCCGAGCTTTCCATTCCAAACATTTCGAATGATGATGGCATCGTTATTGATAAAGATCACGATTATTTAAGTGACCCATCAAGGTTATCTATTTATAGCGAGGAAATTATTCCGTATATTGGTGGATTTGTGGTAAGGCGATTAAAAAAAGTAATAAAATGTGAAGATTGCCTTCTGAGTCTTATAAGCAACAAATATTTGGGTCTTATTGCAAAAAAAGATAAAGGTGGACTAATTTATCCTTCTCAGGATGTAATTAAAGTTTGTTCGATAGGAGAAAAAACGTTTAAACAACATAATAAAGGCATACAATTTTTTGCCGAGAAAAATATTATGCCACAGCTCATATTGGCGTCTTTTAAGCGTAGCCAAGGAGTTTTTACTGATACTCATTTTAAAAATCAACCCTTTGTTGGCAATCATCGAATCTTGCTCATAAAAGCTATTTTAATGCGATATTTCGAACTCCGTATTCATCATGCTACAAAAGCCTTTGAACCTAAACAGAGAATTAGGAATATTCACACAAAACTGGTATTATTTAAAGGACAATGAGATTTCAATAAGTTAAATTGTACTTTTTATATTGAATTAAAATGTACCCATGTGAACTTGTTTCTTATAACGATGTATTAATGAATAATAAATATGTACTTTTGTTTCGTAAAACTTTTTTATTTTATTTTTTGTTATTCTATATAAAATAGTTAAGAACAGCACAAGACCGTAGTGAATTTTGCTACGGAACCCTATAAACCGTAAATTATGACGATTCTCTTTTCACACAGACTCTAACTGAATGCTGTTTCTGTTGTTTATTATTATTTATTATGTATTTATTTTCACAAAAACATTTAGTTTATACGAATGATAGGATGAAAATAGATTTGCTAAGTTTGCGAATTTATCCGAAAACTAGGGTAATTTTTCTTTCTAAGTCGCCACACTTGAGTATGATAGCGCCATAGATAGATTTAGCTATATATAAACGTTCTCTATCTCATATGGCCACGCTAAGCCGCTGTCTATAGAACGTAGTGTATTATTAGTCTATGTATGTGGTACTACGTCAGTTCTGACAGTTGTCATAGGGTAACAAGGTTGCAAGTAAAAAAAAGAGATTTTAGTTCATTTTTATGTAATTTCTACTCTTTATGGGCAAGCTGTAGATTCTAACTAACGGTAAAATTTGCACACATTTTTAAATAAAACAACGAAACTATTTAAAATTGTGTTAACTTCTATGATACAAACATAATAAATACCGCTTGTAAATGTAGGTATTTTTAGTCCATTTTTGTTCGAAATATCGAGAAACGTGTTACAATTTGACCGTTAATTCAACTTAAATTAAACAGTTTGTTAGTGATATGGCACATTAAGCCGTGGTGGCCTAGTGGTTTCACCTATCGCCTCTCAAGCAGAGGGTCGTGGGTTCAAACCCCGGCTCGCACCTATAAGTTTTTCGGAATTACATTTGAAATTTACCACGAGCTTTGCGGTGAAGGAAAACATCGTGAGGAAACCTGCACAAACCTGCGAAGCATACAATGGTGCGTGTGAAGTTCCCAATCCACACCGGGCCCGCGTGGGAACTACGGCCCAAGCCCTCTTGTTCTGAGAGGAAGCCTGTGCCCAGCAGTGGGACGTATATAGGCTGGGATGATGATGATGATGATGGCACATTATATTTATTCATGAGCATCATATTTGGGGAACTATATGTTCTGTCACTTAAATTTACATTTGTCACTAAACTGCGATACCCTAATTATTACATCTACCCGTAAGAAATATATTGGTTATCAAATTAATCAAATCTGTCTTTAAGTACGAGTCACCAGATGAATGTAAACCGTATCCTAAATTATAGTTTGATCATCAAAATTTGATCACCAAAATAATAGATCTGTCACCTAATAAATAGATCAGTTCCTTAATTCGATGCTTCTACTAAGGCAGGTCTGGTTAGGTGCGACGACGAGTGAAGCCAGGAGTGTTAGGTAGAACTGCGACCCTCAGTGCGCGAGCCGAGCGAGCGAGGTAGAACTGCGACCCTCAGTGCGCGAGCCGAGCGAGCGAGGTAGAACTGCGACCCTCAGGGCGCGAGCCGAGCGAGCGAAGCGAGCGTGCCGCGGCAGCGGCCAGCGAAGTTCCAGAACCGAACATTTTTTGCTAATACTGTATGATGCATATAAATGTTTGTAGTAGTTACTTGAGTCTTGGATGTTTAGCACCCATAGATCAAACTTTGCTTAGTTTGGGGCTGGATCAATTGGCGTAATTTGTGAGAAGATATTATGTATGTATGTACATGTACATATGTATGTAAATACTTTATTGTACATAAAATGCAAAAATAATACAAAAAGAAAACAACAATACAAAAGAGTACAAAGGCGAACTTATCCCTAAAAGTGATCCTTTAAGGGATAATAAAGGGATTATTATAATTATTTCGTTCATTGTACATATCATTATCGTCAAATTTCAGTTCAATTTTGAACATGAAACTACCGTGAGACTCACTCATATTAAATAAATTGACCCGGATAACTCACGTCTTAAATCGAGTTTAGCCCGACATGTTTCGGGCTAATCCGTAGCCTTTCCTCTGCGCTTATTGCAGCAGCCGCCGAGTCGCGTTGCTCCGAAGAGGAAGGGCTACGGATTAGCCCGAAACATGTCGAATAAGTTAATGCCCGAAATAAGTTAATTTGAATTTAAACTCGATTTAAGACGTGAGTTATCCGGGTCACTAAGTCAAGTCAAGTCAAGTCAAAGTTTTTATTTGCATAATAAAATAATAATAAAAATAATAATAATAATATAATATAATAATAATATAATATAATAATAATAAAATATAATATAATATATTTAATATTTCAGTTCAATTATTTGATGATCAATATTATTTTTCAGTGATTATAATTAATGTTTAGGAAGCCATTTCCATATTATTTGGTGATTCAGTTTTAGTGACACATCTATTATTTTGGAACCCAATATAATTATTTGATGATCAATATTATTTCCGAGTAATTTATAAATAATATTTGGGTAACCGTTTTAATATTATTTGATTCAATTTAGGTGACAGATCTACTATTTTAGGAACAAATATTATTATTTATTAGGTCACCGAAAACGGATTTATTAGGTGATCAATAAAATCATACCCTTATATTTGTTATTTTTATCATGATTTGTGCTTCGATAAATAAAATTAAAATATTACGAACACGACAGTTCACAAATTTGAAGATGGCAACACTAGCCTTAAAATTTGAAAGTCCTTTCCCTCCATTAATTTTAACGACTTTAATCTTTAACGTATTCGTATTTCGTATTCTGTGAGCGTAGCGCCGTGCCGTGCAACAAAATTCGCCAAATTACTTAGTTATATTATAGGCAAAGAAGAGATCCAACCATTTGCCATTTTGTTTTAGCAAGTATTACAACTTTTGTAGTAAACGTACAAATGAATTTAAAGGTAGGGTAATCTTCGTGATATAAATTCTAAAAAAAGGGTAAGCATTTCAGCTCAATGATATTATATTTTTGTTTTTTAAGTTATAATTCGTGAGATATTTTCTTTAATTATTACTTCCTTTTTATTAGGAACAAGGATGAAACATATAAAATTTCTCAAGAATTTAAATACTGACCTCAATGAAGGAGGCGCTCTCGATGATGTGTACGAAGCTTGTCGCACTTTGGATATGGCTGGTGCTGTCATCGCGGCACTGAGAGTTCTACACGACACTGGAAATTTGCCCGAAATTGAGAACAAACAGAAGAATGAAGATCTGGCCAGCTTATACCGCAACAAAGGGCTGCTCTACTTTCACAAACGTAAGTTGTGCCGAAGAGCTTTAGAATGGTACAATAGAGCTTTGCTACGCGCTCCTGATGGTTCTAGAAATCTAATGCTAGCATATTATAATAGGTCAGAACTATCTTTCTATGTAGGAGCCTATGCAGAATCCCTTAAGGACATAGAAACTTGTATTCAATTCCAGTGCGAAAAAGAACTGGCTGTTTTTTTTCGCACTACTGGACTGCTGGAAAAGCTGACTACTATGAAGGAAAAATGTGAAGAAAAGATTTTGAATAATGAAGATAAGGTAGTTGTTCACAAAAATTCATTCTCAGAGCAATTCTTCAAAATTAAAGGGCAAATACATCCTGAGATACCTTGCCTGTCAGCTGATATAGATATAGTACATGAATCTGGTAAAATGAAGGCAGTTGCTACTAAAGATATACCGGTGGGTACTGTACTTTTAGTAGAGACTGCATATGCAACATGTTCTACACAGGAAAAGTCATTAGTTACATGTTATTATTGCCAAAAGATGGCATTCCACTTGACCCCCTGTGACAACTGTTGCTATGCACTATTCTGTGGTAAAAAATGTAAAGAACTCTGTCTAAATGAGTACCATCTCATAGAATGTCAGATTATGGATTTATTGCAAGAAATTGATAATGGTGGTAGATTCCGACTAGCCATCAAAACAGTATTGAAACTAAAAACTCAATGCGAACAGTGGAGCACTTTAATTAAAGAATCTGAAAATATTGGGGCTAACAGATTAAAAAACAGTTCCTTAAAAGAGTTATATGATGTTAATAATTATTCTTCAATGTTAAGCTTTAATAGTGACCGTCATTTCATCTATGGGTCCCTGTACAACAGCTCTTTTGTATATGCCTTGGTAATATATTACCTTCAGAAAATCAGTGGATTCTTCCCTGTAAAACAAAAAGATTGTTTACAGGCAAAGAAATGTCTTGCTAAACTTTTTATGACATTAGAGTTGATGTGGCCTAGCGTTACACAGATATATAACAATGCAGCAGACCCGTTGGTTAATAATGGCAGTCCTTTTAATAAGGATGTACCAGCAGACCTCCCTTATCATTATGGATTGTTATCTTTTACCAGCAAACTGAGACATGACTGTGAGCCCAATGTTTTCTTAGTCGGACTGGATAACCAGGTGTGCATGTTTGCTATTCAGCCTATCAAAGACATGTCTGAGTTAAAGGTCTCACACAAGTAAGTATGCAAGCTTTCATAAAATCTTAATTGTGCGCAATAATGTGGACATGACTCCAAAATTAATGAATTAAATTAATTTATTATTATATTTGTACCTATTTGTGTCAACATATATACTTACAGGTTTAACAACACGCAACATTATAATTTAACAAAATTATCATCCAATTTCAAGTATTAAATATATATTTAAAATACAAACTTCATTATACATGATATACTACTTAAACTAAGTTAAAATTATAACTCAATGTAAAATAAAAGTACTTAAGTACCTACAAATTACTAAACTATAACCTAGAAAATAATGGTAAATGGAATACCCCGCGGCATGGACCCAAAGATGCTGGCAGCATTCCTCGCTGTATCAGTTACTTAATTAATTTCTTACCTAAGAATTCGTTTTGATTCCTTTAAAGTAAATACTTAAATAACTTTTTTTTTATAGACAATAATTTTTCCAAGTTTTCTGTAACCAGTAATCAGTCACATGTTCGCTCAAACATGGTATTTACAGATAGTTGTTGTAGGTTTATGGAGCTATTACATTACATGTCATGTGGTCAGTATATTCGTAATCCAACGAAAACAACTGCTACTTTTAATTTTTACCCGACTGCGAAGAAGGAGGGTTATGCGTTTGCGTCGTATGTATGTATGTCTATTCCTATTGTCCTCTCCTAACTACTCAACGCCTGAACAGATTTTGATAAATGATACGTCATTGGATTTGTCTTGATGACGCGAGTGACACTGGGTCCATGAAATTCTTGAACATTCAAAATGGCGGATTTTTGGCGCCAAATTGTGAGCTTTCAAAAAGTTTTTTTTATTCAAACCTATCAAGTAGGGTATCAAATGAAAGCTAATAATTAGCCCATTCTAAATATATATGGGCTATAATAGTTTTAATCTACCATTTTCACAAAAATATCCACAAAAGTATAGAATAAAACAATAAATTAAAAAAAACCGACTGCCTTAAAACAATCTAAAAAGAAGAAAACAAGTCTGCTACAACTCTGTTTAGTTCAACAGTCGGGACTCATTCAAATCTATGACCAGCTCAAAAATTATTAGTGGGTCCCGACTGTTGAACTTGTTAGCTACTAAACAGAGTTCTAGCCCACAAGACTTGATTTCTTCGTTTTACATTTTTTTAAGGCAGTCTGTTTTTTTATATTTCAATTTTATTGTTTTATATTACTTACTAATGTACCTACTCATTTTGAAAGCATGTTGTACCAGGAATTCAGATGTAATTTCAATAAATTAATTCATTAATTAACCCTATTGAGTCATGTCCACATTATTGAAAAGAATTGCACTGATCCATCCGATCCATAATATGACCCACTGTGGAATCTTTTCACTTTCACATAATCTGTCAAAGAGACAGCATCGCCTGACAAGGAAAACCAATGAGAGTAACATCAGGGCTACTACGAAACTAGAAGTTCGTGTCGTGCGGTCCCTCTATACTATTTAATATGAGAGCGAGCGTATAACAATGGTTTCGCATTTATCATCTTTCATCCACCATTGCCTTATATATTCAGTTTTTTACCAAACAAATACAAAATAATACCATAGTGGCAAAAGTGTTTACTGATGGAAAGGGCCACATTAAAAAAAAAAAAACTAACTGACAATTTTCTATGGCGGGTCCGACCGAAATTAAAGTTTGATAGTACATAGGTACATAATTTTATTTACACTACCGTAATATTTCTCTTTTGCAGTGGTCACTGGTTACTGCGTTCAAATATGGAACATGCATGGTTAATGAAACTTTTCCATAATACATTAATTGTTTGCACGTGCCGTGTATGCAAGGAAGGCTGGAACAACAAAAACCTGATGAAAACTGACTTGAGCAAGTTTCAAAAATCAACTTGTAGGCAATGGTCTGTCATGAATAAGGATCCCTTGAATGCCCCCATATTCGAAGAAACTTGCAAAACCTTAACAGTGTTGAATAAGCGAATGGAAACTAGCGCATATTACAATGTTTTTAAGTACTTCGTTTTTATATTGCGGTGCCATCAATTAATAGCTACTCAAAATTGTTGGCTTAGCTACTAATTGTAGGTACTAAGGAATAAGACAGTAGTATATTTCTCCTAATTCATTAATAGTCTCTGGCAATCTTATAAATTCAGGCTAGGCATATTTTGTAACGCCCAGGCGCTTGCGATCGTATTAACTATCTCTTTCTACCTTCATCAGAAGATAGAACAGATTATCATTATCAAGAAGCTTGTCTATAGCAATTGGACGGTAACGGTACCTAATGGTGATTTTCCACCGGCGAGGAATAAATTTCAATTCTCGTCTCGCCTCGCCGGTGGAAAATCACCTTAAAATAGATAAACGTACCTACTGTAGGTATGTGCATAATTATAATTGTCTGTAATGGTTTATTATTTATTAATTAATACTTGTATATATTTTTTAATTTATTTAAATTACTTGCTCAAAATGTAATAATTACTTATTTGTAAATTTTAATGTATTAAATGAATTTTGTTGTGGGTAGATTATAGGTAGTAGATTATAGATAGAAATATTTGTAAATCGCAGTCGAAATTGGAATACCTACATTTTATAATGTACTATATATATATATATAGTTTTTTTTTGAGAAATGCACAAAGAGTAGGTATTAATACCTGTAGAAAAAATAAATGCCATCTAGATATTATCGCCACACCTATTTTAATTGTTGACCTATTGTATTATTGTTGTTGTTGTTGTACATAAAATAGTTTTAAAATAATTTTATTCGACATTTTATGAAATAGGACTTATTTAACTTTTTCGTATGTATGTATTACTTATTTCCTTTTTTTCCTAAGAATCTTTTTTCTTTTCTTTTTAATAATTATGGCATTATAGCTTGCATGGACTTATTCTGATACCTATATTTTCTTACTTTTTACACATCTACTATTCTATTATTCTTGTATTTTCTTTTCAACTCTATACGTATTGTTAAAAAATGTAGTTGTGCTAACTAAATACTTGTGATGTAAATCATTAAACAACATTGTAAATCTGTTTATAAAATATATGTATACCTCATCGAGTTTTTTTGCTGGATTCTTCTCAACATAGGATCTTCCGAACCGGTGGTAAATTATTTAACATTCATCAGTGCTTGTTAAAGCCTAAATTAAAAACTTGTATTAAAAAAATATTGAATTAAGTTGTGTAATCTTTTGAAGTTTTAATAATTATTTATAAAATTTCTTCCCACAAACATTTCTTTTGTAGTGTTTTGTTTTTGACTTTCCACGTGATCACCTGTGGTAGTGTGCTCATATTTTTTCTTGAAAGGATTTTGCTATGGTCACAACTCAACCAGAATCATAGGCAAGTAAGAAATAACCTGTGGTTATTGGGCGCTCCATGGGTTAACAATAATAACATTAAGACATGGGAGTTCTCGGAAAAGTAGGTAGTTTGGCAAACTAAGTTTGCATTTGATCAACCCCGCCCGACGCATGGTGTAAGTAACTGCATAGTAGGGTAGGTACATACAATCCGTGAGCTTCGGGTTGCTGGGGAAATTGGAAGGATTCGTTAGTAGAAAATGACAATTGTCTAAAATTGTCTTTTTGACTTAGTACTTAGTAGCAATCCATCACGCGAAGAGTGCACTCGTGTTTTCATTGATTTATATAGAGCAGTTAAAACCACCACATACATATTTATTTAGTTTGTTATTTTTCGGAAATTGATTTCCATGGCGAGTTAACTTAAACAGGGTATTTCTGTAAATAGCCAATCACGGGAAATTGTTTATATTGTATATCTATATATATAAAATTCTAAACTGAATGACTGACTGTTGATATATCAACGCACAGACCACTGGACCTAGAGACTTGAAATTTTGCACATAGATAGGCACCCACTAAGGAAGGATTTTTGGAAATTCCCACGGAAACGGGATTTATATATTCGATTCCGAGTGACCCTATCTCCGTAACTATAATAACTAGACTCTTTAAATTTGGCATAGAAGTAGGTGATTATAATAGTAAAAAACAGCTTTTAGGATTTTTGGAAATTCCCACGGGAAAAAAACGGGATTTATATATTCAGTTCAACTGAATGCTGTGAACTATAATTACTAGACTATTCAAATTTGGCACAAAAGTAAGTGATTATAATAGTATAAAATAGGTTTAAGAATTTTCGAAAATTCCCACGGGATAAGGAAAAACGGGATTATTATTCAGTTCAAAGGGATCGATTTTTCGTGTCACTCGTCGTAGAAAGCTGAAATTTGGCATTTAGGTTCCTTGGAGAGTGTAGGGGAACACTAGAAAAGCATTTCCCGAAATTATGACGGGAACGGGAAAAATGGGATTTATATATTCGATTCCGAGTGGCCCTATCTCAGTAGCTATAATAACTAGACTCTTCAAATTTGATACAGGTGTAGGCATTTTATTAACTAAAACATTAATTTCAGGGTTTTTGGAAATTCCCACGGGATAAGGAAAAAAACGGGATTTACATATTCAGTTTAACAGAATCCTATGAACAAATAATAGGTACAAGACTTTTCAAATTTGGCACAGAAGAAGGTGAAAGTGATTATGAGCGTAAAAAACAGTTTCAAGGATTTTCGGAAATTCCCACGGAATAAGGAAAAACCGGTGTTATATTCAGTTCAACGGGTAGAATTTTTGTTTTACTGGTCGTAGAAAACTGAAATTTAGCATTTAGCTTAGGTGAATGATTGGTCTCGCGCGCTCGCTCGACTAGATACCGCCGGCGTACTTGTCAAATGCGGCAACAAATAGTACGCCGAAATCGGCGTACCTGAGCCCAAGGCGAGTCAGTCGCGTTGCAAACTGTGCGTAATGTGCATGTCCCGAATTTTGTTAAATTTTGGTCATAAACCGAAGTAAAATGCCAGTTTTCGCAGTGAAACTGTTTAAAAATAATACTACAAGAAATAAGAAGGACACTGGGATCACATACCATCAGTAAATATCGTATAATTTCGAAATTACAAAATAAAATAACATGAACCCTAAACGCCATTCTGTGTTGCCGCGTACACAAGAATCAAATTCCCCGTGGTTGAGATTTTAATAAATTGAATTTTATTGTTGTCATCATTAAATGATGATAAATTTTAATAACTTATTTTATTTAAGCATCTAACGTAATTATTATATATACATAACCTAGTTCTATATTATTTAATGTTTATCTTTGTGATATTATACACTGAAGGTGTATAAATTGTTACCCGACACTATTTAATTAAGGGGTGAATGTGTCTTAAAATTAAAAATGTTTTTCGTCTTCCTAGTCAAAAGCCCGATCAGCTGATTTACTTACAGCCTTATTCATAAAAAAACCTTAATTGAGGTTTGATCGGTCTGTTACTTAGCAGACTGATTAAGCTTAATAGACGGTTGTCAAGAAGTATGATTCATAAACACTTGCTAGCAGTCTGCTAGTTGTTGAGCTGCTGATAGACGGATTAGACGCGTTATGTTGGCCACCTTGACAAATCAAAGACAAAAAATGGCCTAATCGATAATTAAAAAAAAAAATTGACAGCAGTGACAGCAAATTAGCAGGAAAAAAAATAAAAAGCGAGATGTTTGTTTTCCCGCCATTTCCGATCCGCATGTTTATGTTGTGCAAAAAGCCATAATTATGTTAATAATCCTATTTTTTTTTCATATTTATTGTTAATTTATTGTTGCTAATTTAGAGGATTTTTAAATACAAATTCCTGAAAATAAAATTTTCCAGTTTTTTTTTTAAATCTTTGCGTAGCCCTGCCTTCACTATAAATATCTTCGGTATGGTTTTTTGCTCTTGTCAAAGTCAGCTGTTCAAACTTGTGGCGGCCATTTTGTGACTTAGCAGGGAGATAAAGGAGGGTCTACAGTCCTCTAACTTTAGCAGAGCCTTGATCGACTGATTAGCGCTAACAGACGTTTATGAATCATGTTTTTCAGCATCGGGCCTTCAAGGAGCCTTCAAGGAGGCTCTAACTTTTTATGAATAAGGCTGTTAGGCATTACGGGAAACGAAACAATTTTTTTCGTATTTCTACCCATTTTCCTGAAATGTTAACTTTTACCCGACTGCCCGAAGGAGGTGTTGTAGTATCTGTGACGCGGTCTGTCATCGTGACAGCCCCCGCCTTTTTAACTGGCAGAATAAAGAACGCTGAATATAATCTAACATGGTGGCAGCGGTAAAAAAAACCAATAAGGGAGATTTAAAAGAGATATTCGCGATAAAACATTAAAATGGGTGAAGAAAAGATTGATGCAACCGGTGCAACCGGTGGCACGGGTGGCAGCGTGGCGGCGCCAGAGAAGTTTTTCTTAACCCAGCACAGTGGGCTGTTTGGAAGAAAAGGTTCGTAAGGTACATGAGCCTTAGTGGCACGAATAAGAAAAATGGAAGAGGATCTACAAGAGGCTGCAGCTGTTTTTAAGGTGGGCTCATGTGAGATGTCACAAAAGTATGTGATTAAAGTGGATGTTTTCAGTAGAGACACATATATTGATAAGCTAAACTTTTTGATAGACACAGGTGCCGACATAACTGCAATACCGGATTGTATCAGCCGTCTCCAGGTGACAAGATGTGAGGACAGCGTAAAGGGTCCAGATGGTAAACCATTACATGTGAAAGGTACAGCTACATTAAGGTTAGTTTATAAAGATAAAGTGTATTATGGCAAAGTTTATATTATAAAAGGCTTAAAAAGTGCTATACTGGGGCGGCCAGCTATTGAAAGCATGAACATGATATCAATTTGTTCTATGACACATAGTAATGTAAAAAATAATCATGACTTGATAGAAAGTGGTTCCAAAGTCTGTGTTGAGAAGGAATTTCCTCACATATTTGATGAGTTAGGTGTGTTCAAAGATAAATTCAGTATAAAGTTAATAGATAATCCTCAACCCTATGTACAAGCAACACCAAGAAATGTGTCTATTCCTTTACTGCCGAAAGTCAAAGAAGAATTAGATAAGTTAGAGAGTTTAGGTATTATTAGCCCTATAGAAGAACCAACAGATTTTGTTTCCCCTATTGTAGTAGTCTACAAAAATGATAAAGTAAGAATATGTGGGGATTATACAAAGGTGAATCAAAATATTAAAAGACCTATCTATCCTATACCTAAAGTTGAAAACACATTAGCACAGCTTAAGGGAGCAAAATATTTCTCGAAAATTGACGCAACTTCAGGTTTTCATCAAATCAAATTAGATGAAGATTCAAAAAAGCTTACAACAATAATAACTCCATTTGGGAGATATATTTACAATAGATTACCTTTTGGACTTAACTGTGCCCCAGAATATTTCACTATGAAATTTAATAATTTATTTAGAGACTTAAAAGTTGCTATACACATGGATGATATATTAATATATGAGGAAACTCAGGAGAAACATGACAGTGCATTAAGGGAAGTTCTTAAAAGATTGGAAAAGGAAGGGATTACTATTAATAAAGGGAAATGTAAATTCGGAGTAACAGAAATAACCTATTTAGGCCATATAATAAATGAGAAGGGAATAGAAATTGATCCCGAAAGAATCAGGGCAATAAGTGAGTTTAAAACACCTACTAACAAAAAAGAACTCTTACAATTTTTAGGCATGGTCAATTTTGTTGGTAGGTTTATACCTAACAAATCACATCATTTGGAACCCCTTCATTCTTTGTTAAGAGAAAGTAATTTATTCATTTGGGGAATGTCACAAGAATTGGCTTTCAGAGAAATAAAAAATAAACTTCTAAAAGCTCCCACTTTAGCACATTTTGACCCCAGTAGTAAAGTTATTGTGTCAGCTGACAGCAGCTCATATGGCTTAGGGGCTGCATTAATGCAGGAAGACAAAACAGGCCAGAGGAGTATAGTTGTGTATGCTAGCCGCACCCTCACTGACACAGAGAAACATTATGCGCAGATCGAGAAGGAGTGTTTGGCTTTAGTTTGGGCCATAGAAAAGTTTAGAGACTATGTGATAGGAATAAAGGTACACTTAGAGACTGATCACAAGCCCCTTTTGCAAATTTTACAAACTAAACCGTTAGATGACCTGACACCTAGGTTACTTAGATTCAGGCTTAAGCTCATGCGTTTTGATTTTGAAGTAAATTACACCCCAGGAAAAGATTTGAAAGTAGCCGATGCTCTTTCTAGGAATCCTTTGAAAACAAATGAAAATGAGAGAAATAGGTACTTGAATTTAGTATTCAATCTAAGTATGAATGATTCTGTCAATAATGAGATGCTGTGTAAAATAAAGTCAGAACAGGAAAAAAGTGCAATAAATTCAAAATTAATAGAATACACTGTAAATGGATGGCCGCACAAGAGTAAAATAGAAGACAACTTGAGAATATTTTTCAGTACAGACATAATTTTACTGTAGAAGAAAACTTGCTTTTGTACAACTCAAGAATAGTAGTTCCAAATACCTTACAAAGAGAAATATTACAAAAGATTCATGAGGGCCATTTAGGCATCACAAAATGTAGAGAGCGGGCTAAGCAATCAGTGTGGTGGATGGGATTATCAAAACAAATTGAGGAAATGGTAAGGAATTGTCCAAAATGTATAGAAATGCGTGTAAATCATAAAGAAGGCATGGTTGTAGATAAAATTCCAGATAGGGCATGGCAAAAAATTGGAATGGATCTTTTTAAATTTAACAATGACTGGTACATAGTAATAGTTGATTACTACTCTAGATTTTTAGAAATATTTAAACTAAAAGACCTGACAGAAGATAGTGTGATCACTAAATGTAAAGAAACATTTGCTAGGTATGGTATCCCAGAAGTAGTACGCACTGATTGTGGCACTCAGTTCAAGTCTAAGTTCAATTTATTTGCTAAAGAGTATGGGTTTAAGTTGATTACTAGTAGCCCTTATTATGCCCAAAGTAATGGCCAAGCTGAATCTGCGGTCAAGATAGCCAAAGCTCTGTTAAGTAAAAATGATGATATACATCTTGCTCTATTGATATACAGAAATACACCTGTTGAATGCGGCTACAGCCCAGCTGAGTTGATGTTTGGTAGGAAACTTCGTGATAATTTGCCTATATTGTCTAGCAAATTAAATAAGACTATTGATATAGGAGAAAAGTATAAATATGTAAGAAATAAAAAAAAAGAACAAGATGCACAATACTATAATAAGAGACATAGAGTTTCAAACTTGCCAGAATTGAATGTTAATGATAGAGTGTGGATAATTGATTTAAAACATATGGTGTAATAGAAAAAAAATGTACAGAACCTCGTTCATTTATTCTAAAAACGGGCAAAGGCTTGTTTAGACGAAATCGTGGGCATTTGGTGTTAGCCCTCATGCGAACTTAGGGGATATTGATTACCCTGTTCAGGAAGAAGTACATGTAACTCCCACAAGTTTTCTGGATTCACCAGAGCAATTAACTCAGACTGAGGATAATGAACGACAGAGTGATACCAGTACAGAAGGTAGGGAATCCAGAAGGCTTGTAAAGAGACCCAATTATCTTAATGACTATGTATGTGACTAAAATTCAAATTTGTCATTTATACTTAAGTAGATTTAAGTTTTCATTTATATTTAATGTAAAAAGGAGAGATGTTGTAGTATCTGTGACGCGGTCTGTCATCGTGACAGCCCCCGCCTTTTTAACTGGCAGAATAAAGAACGCTGAATATAATCTAACAGGAGGGTTATGTTTTTCAAGCGTAGGTATGTATGTAAGTACATACTTACATAAAAATAAAAATAATTGTTTACAAGATATGCATACATACATATGTATGCATATCTTGTAAACAATTATTTTTATTTTAGTCTTAATTAACCTGTACATTATATTAGGTTTAACTATAGGTGCAACGTGTTAAGTACGCAAAACTTCTTAGTTGGTGACTCAGTCCATGAATTTTCAGTAATAATTTGTAAATATTGAATGTCCTTAAATATATATATTTTTTAATTAAAAGTGAGGCCTGATCATTGATATACCTACATCATACCTACCATTTTTTTAAAGAAGAAACCTACGCCTAACCTATACACAAACATATTAATACATTCACTCTTAATTACTTCTTAATTTCTAACAGCCTTATTCATAAAAAATCCTTAATTGAGGTTTGATCGGTCTGTTACTTAGCAGACTGATTAAGCTTGTTAGACGGTTGTCAAGAAGTATGATTCATAAACGCTTGCTAGCAGTCTGCTAGTTGTTGAGCCGCTGATAGACTGATTAGACGCGTTATGTTGGCCACCTTGACAAATCAAAGACAAAAAATGGCCTAATCGACAATTAAAAAAAAAAAGTTGACAGCAGTGACAGCAAATTAGCAGGAAAAAAAATAAAAAGCGAGAAGTTTGTTTTCCCGCCATTTCCGATCCGCATGTTTATGTTGTGCAAAAAGCCATAATTATGTTAATCATCCTAATATTTTTTTTCATATTTATTGTTAATTTATTGTTGCTAATTTAGAGGATTTTTTAAATACAAATACCTGAAAATATTTTTTCCTGGTTTTTTTTAATCTTTGCGTAACTTCACCCTTCACTAAAATATCTTCGGTATGGTTGTTTGCTCTTGTCAAAGTCAGCTGTTCAAACTTGTGGCGGCCATTTTGTGACTTAGCAGGGAGATAAAGGAGGGTCTACGGTCCGCTAACTTTAGCAGAGCCTTGATCGACTGATTAGCGCTAACAGACGTTTATGAATCATGTTTTTTAGCATCGGGCCTTCAAGGAGCCTTCAAGGAGGCTCTAACTTTTTATGAATAAGGCTGTAAGTATTTCCCAAGATACATTTTGTAACCAGTAACTTAATAGACCACAGAATAATTTATTTTCCCAATAATTCGGGTAACAGTGGAGCAGCTGGCAACACAATTCGTCACACACACTAGCATCCTTGCAAATTGTCTTACACCGTTCTTACGCACACTACAATATTGAGTTGCCGCATTCACGAACGTTTTGTTTTTAGTTAGCGCGGTATCTAGTCGAGCGAGCGCGGAAGACCAATCATTCATCTAAGGTATTTAGGTTCCTTGGGGAGTGTAGGCCCTACACTGTAGGGGAGCATTAGAAAAGGATTTCCCAACAGGAAAAAACTACAGACTATTTATAAAACTACCGACGCTCTTCCTTCAAACTACGCGTACGGCCACCAGACATAACATCTGCTTGAAGAGATCTCTATTCAGGCCCACCCCCACAGTAAAACCCGGGGCAACTAAAAATCAGAGAAATACAACAATGTTTTTATTTAATTACAAACATTTTTTGACGTGGTTACACTTGCAATTGCAACAAGTTTTGGGAAACTATTTGATTTGATTCAATAATAGTTATTTTATTTCAGGTTTTTTCTTTTTTTCAGCTTTTCCAATTAAGTATTTATCTTATAAGTAGTAGCTTAGCTAATACTCAAAGTTTTCAACTAAAACAAATTCATTAAGTAGTTTGACATTTGAGAAATTAAACTAATCAAATCTTTATAAACCGAGTTCTGCACATCTGGAACTTCACTTAGTAGTTATTATTATACCGTTACGAGAATAGGATTGATCGATAGATTCGCTATGGGTATACATTTAGGTAGACGTAAATAGGAAATAACCTGTCCATACAATTCCCAGTCTCATCGCGGCCTAATACAATGTTCTTAAAACTATTTTTAAATGCACAAACGCAAATTTTGCATGTAGGACACAACTACTTGGCAGAAACATGATTAGATTTAGGCTATTTCCACCAAAGATGTGCGACGTAGCTGAGCAGTGCGAGGATGCCTAGTGAGGGTGTGTAGCGGACTCTTCAAATAATCGAGCGGGTGCGGTGAGGCGGCATCGGAGTGCGCGCGCCATTGGCCCGTAGTAGTGACTGGACTGAGTACTTTGCAACACATGTTTTGTGTTTACAAAAACCTCACTCTGCTCAAGCTGTTTCCACTAGAGCAGCCCTGAGTGAGGATAGGAAATTGACGCGTTTCTATTGATTCATGACACACATACCTTGCACATATCTGGTGGCAATGCCTGGCTATTTAGCAAGTAATTACAACATTACCAGTAACGGCATATTGGCACAAGCACAACTGTACACGGAGCTCTTTGTAAACAGCATGATGCTCCTTTGTCTGTACTTTGTCTTGAAGCACCGTCAGTATCTTACATATTTCCTTGAAGTATGACGCTTCTCTTTGTACAAGTATGTTTTCTTTGGAACGCTCCCATGATGAATATGCCTTCTTCTGCACCGGAGTGAGTTCACTTTTATTGAGATTGTTCATGGTCCAGGATCCCTTGCATACACGGCAAGTACAGATAATACGGGATGTCTGGTAAAGTTTCAGTGACCTAAGCTTGCCTTCATACAAACGCTCGTACCAGTGGCCTCTGTAAGAGAAAAGCAAAGGGATAAACTCTGATAAACTAAACAAAGACTTCAGGATTACATTTGCACATTAATATCATCCTAATGTTTACAAATGCGTTGGCGTGTATGTACTCCATCATGTTAAAATGAGTGATCAGATTTGCATAAAATTTGGATTAGATTTTATGGTTACAAGTTTAGTGAAAGAATTCTTTGAATTGTCATACAAAGTGACAGATATTCGATCTTAAGTGGGTACTAAATTAACAATGCTTGTGACTGTAGATGTCTGGAATAACACACACATATTTTTATTATTTTCCAACTGCCGGATCTAGTAGTTTACGCGTGAAAGCCGCGAGAAAAGTATAGTACCTAGACAAGCAGATGGGTTGAAGCACAGATATAGATTACACTAGATTACGCAAATGCATCTACTTCGCGTGTCCGAACCCCGACTAAACGTCAGGGTTGGCCCCATACAAAGACTGACCGCTAACTGACTAATCATGACTAGTGACTGACTCGAGCCCCACGGCGCAGGCGGGCGGCGCATTTGAATCGATTTTGCGCAGACATCAGGGAATTCACATCGCTAATTCGCTCTTGAGACGTCACAGTAGATATAAAAAAGTGACGTGGTTGGTTTTCATACAGATTGAGGTGTTTGCGTTATCTAGTGTAATCTATATCTGTGGTTTGAAGTAAGAAAAGTCTAGTAATATCATCATAATTCACAAGTGTAGGTACATACATGTGGGAGATCTTTAACTCTGCATTCTTTTTGATAGGTTCGAGAGCCACTAATGCCACTCGATTATCAAGACCAAGTACTAAAACATTGGGCTCACACGCATGTTTCAATTTGCTGGTAAACGCAAACCAACCAAAATGACTGGGGAAATTAGACACTAGGTCACTGCCGGTTAGCTCCTCAGCTGCATTATCTATTTCCGTAGTGCAAGGCCACATAAGCTCCAAAGACATAAAGAGTTTAGCAAAACATTTCTGTGCCTCCAAACTTTCTTTTGGGTCTGTAGGAAAGAACCCATTGAGATTCTGAAGATGATGGATTACTATGGCAACATCTAAACAGCTGTTGTACAGAACTCCATGAACGAAATGGCGCTTGTCGTTAAAACTTAAGATTGAGGAGTAATTCTTAACATCATATATTTCGTTCAACGAACTGGTTTTCAATCTGTTAGCTCCAATATTTTGAGATTCTTTTATCAAAGTGTTCCACTCCTTGCATTGTGTTTTTAGTTTCAACACAGTTTTTATAGCTAGTCGAAAACTGCTACCAACATTTACTGTCTGCAATACATTCATGATCTTACATTCTATGTAATGATACTCATTTAGACAGAGTTTTTGACATTCTTTGCTACAGAACAATGCATAGCAACAATTATCACAGGGAAACAAATTTAATGTAATTTTTTGGCAGTAATAACATGTAGAATAGGCTTTATCCTCAAGAGAGTAGGTTGTATATGCAGTCTCTATTGCAAGAACAGTTCCCATTTCAACATCTTTAGCAGCTACTACCCTAGTTTCACCATGTTCGGAAACCACATGTACATCAGAAGACAGGCAAGGTATCTGTGGATGCTTTTCCCTTTTGAAATTGAAGAATTTGTCAGAAAAGGCGCATCTCAAAATACCATCCTTAAGACTCTCTTTCCAAAGCATTATCTGGCACTGAAACTTTCTTTTCATCAACTTTTTCTTCAAGTCTTCTGTACAATTCAGATTTAGACAAGTTTCTATGTCCTTGATAGAAGCAGTATATGCTTCTAGTTGGAGATGTAGTGCTGATCTGTTACTGTATGCTTGCACAAGCTCTATAGAATCTTTGGGAGCGTAAAGCAAAGCTTTATTGTAACATTCAAATGCTTTCTGGAATTGCTGACTAACATAAAAAGTGTTTCCTTGGTTACGATAGGAGCAGGACCGCTCTTTAGTCTTCTCGTTATTGACAATTATGGGCAAGGTGTGAGTGATGCGTAGAATTTTTAATGCGCTCATAACAGCACCTACCATATCCACTGTTCTTAAAGCCTCGTAAACTTCGTCGAGAAGGCCCTGGCGGTTAAGAATTTGGTTAAAGACCATCGGATTCATGAAGTTCATCCTTGCACCTGAAAATTACAAATCGCATAAGAATTAAACATTTAATCTATATCATAATAAAGTTGTTTTTCTCGTGCTATAGTGCTTGCTTACCCTTTATTTTACTTGCTTTCTAAACGAAACTATTGTCGATACGCTCAAAAGGTAATAGATTACTTTTTGATAATTAACTTTTACGGTTTTAGCAATAAATAAACTAGAATACCTTACAAAGTTTCAAATAAAACATGCCAATACCTTCTATCTAACACGAAAACGTTTAATTTTAATTTTAACGCTGTTAACGTGACAGCCTTGCTTTTTTTTTTATAAATAAGGAAAGTAAAGGTAAAGCTATGTAAGTAACTTCAGTTGCTTACGTTGGTTAACATGTGATTACATTAGAATTTGAAACGAAGTTGTTGTGTGAGCTAGTTTATTGCACGATTCTTTAATTACCTGTGGACTACTACGTCACGTCAATCAAAAGACAAAACGGAAAAAAAAAAGGCGGGAACCTTTGAGAGGGAAAGGCGCGAATTTCTAAAAGAAATATTTATAATTATTAATAATTCTGTATATATTGTATATTTTTAGGTGTAAATATCTGTACATACTTACGGATAAGTGTGTAAATATTACATAAGCTATAATGGGACGGGAGAAATCTAAAAAACGAAAAAAAAAAAGAAGGTGCTGAAGACAGAGGGTCTTCCGCCGAGGACTCCGATTATGAAAACGATGCAGATAAGTACAGGCCGTACAAGGTAACAAATTATTCTCGTAAATATCCAGAAAATTCACAGAGGCGAGACTTCGTTGTGTTCCTCACACACCAATGCGCCGACAAGCCGTTTTCGGATGGCGATAAAGTAAACTTGTCCCAGGCCATAAGAAAATACGCCATATCGGGAGTGCTACATCTGAGGCCTATGAATAAATATAAAGTGGCTATAACATTCGATTTGTCAAACAATGCCAACACGTTTTTAGGTCACAATAAATTCCTAGACGAATTGGGGCTTAACGCCTCAATCCCCGCAGCAGACACAGAAGTTACTGGAGTTGTAAAATCTGTCCCAGTTGGTTTATCGAATAAAAATATATTCGCAATGATCGGCAGCTCACGAAACGTCATCCAGGTGCGGCGATTCATGCGCAGGGTGAGGGCAGATGGGGGCGAGGTCGCGTATATTCCCACGCAGACTGTCGCAGTAACGTTTGCCTCTACTCAGCTGCCTGAGTACGTGTACCTAGACTCATGGAGACACGAGGTGACGCAATATGTCCCTCCAGTTAAGCAATGCTTAAAGTGCCAACAGTTTGGACATATTGCTAAATTTTGCAAAAATAATGAGGTTTGTTCTATCTGTTCCGAAAATCACAATTATAAGGCCTGTGGCGCCGACAAACAAAATCCAGTTTGCGCCAACTGCAAGGGTAAACATATTGCAATTTCCGCGTCTTGTCCTATTAAAAAAAACAAAATAGAAGAAAACAAAATCAAATCCCGAACTGCAGCCTATGCCGATCTATTTAATGAAAAGTCTTTCCCCCAACTAGCTGCTAGGACAGCTGAAACCTACTTAGAGAATATGCTTAAATCTCAATCATTTTTAAATATGATCACGCAAGTGATCATAAAGCTAGTAGCTAATAAAAACGAATCGCCTATAAATACAGAAACAATACGTGCAGCGTTCCAAGGTACGATAAGAGGGAACGCTCAATCTAAAGCATAATGAACGCCCTCAAAATCGTACATTGGAACGCTCAGAGTATACTCCACAATAGGCACGAATTTACAAACTTTTTATATCAAGAATATATAGATATTGCGATCATTTGCGAAACCTGGTTAAAGCCTCATCTGAGGCTAAAGGTCCCTGGGTTTAACATAGAGCGCAATGATTGTGGTAACAAACATAATGGTGTATGTATTCTGATACATAATAGTATTGCATATAACAAAATTAACACATTTTTTGATGACTCTCTTCAAAATATTTGTATACAAATATCTGTTAATAGTAAACAAATTAGTATAGTAAGCTTTTATAGCCCTACAAATTGCAACCCAGTTTTTGAAAAAACAAAATTTGAAAATTTCATTAAATCTATACCCGAACCCAAGATAATCGCAGGAGACTTTAATGCTCATCACACGTCTTGGGGTTGTTGTTCTACTTCATCACGTGGTCGTACTGTGTTAGATGTTGTTGATGATAATTTTCTGGTACTTTTAAATGATGGTACACCCACTACTGTGGGCTCTATGACTTGGCGTCCTAATGCGTTGGATCTAGCCATAGTTTCTCCATCGTTGGCTCCTCTTTGTACTTGGTCAGTCCACGACGATCCTCTGGGTAGTTATCATCTACCTGGAATAATCAATTTGGTTCTAAATAACAATGTAAATAATTTTGTAAATAATAACGTAAATGGAGTACATTTGCCCACTCACCCCAATTTTAAAATGGTGAATTGGCAAATGTATGCCGAGAAGGTGGAGTGTAAGTTAAATAACTTTCAGTTCGACTCTTACACGCCTCTTGAGGCCTACAATTTGTTCACGAATATCCTAATGTGTGCTGTCACAGAGTCCATACTGAATCATAAAGGTCCCAGTCCCATGACAAATAGTCCTAATCGTTTTTATACTGTTAGAAAATCTAAGAAAAAATCTAATCTTCCATGGTGGAATGATAAATGTTCCACAGCTGTTCAAAACTCCAAACAGGCGTACATCAATTTTAAACAAAATTTTACTTTAGAAAATTACCTAGAATTTAAGAAACTCCAAGCTAAGAAAAAACTTGTTATTAAAACAGAAAGACAAAATTCTTGGGCTGATCTTTGCACTTCTTTTAATCGGTTTACTCCATTGTCAGTAATTTGGCGCTTCATGCGCAAATTCAATAAAACTTATGTTCCTCGACACTCTAATAGTAATCATGAATGGATTCTAGATTTCTTGCAAAAATATACTCCTGATAGTGTGGAAAATGTAAGTAGTTTGTCTCTTGAATCCCCTTCCAGCCCGCACAATGATTATATCATAAACTTATTTACCCTTGAAGAATTGAAATCTGCAATATATTCACGCAGGGATACTTCGTTTGGTTTAGATGGAATTCCATATATGATGTTCAAGAAACTGCCAGAGAGTTGTCTGATTATTTTACTAAATATTTACAATGCACTTTGGACAAAAAACGACATACCACCTGAATGGACAACTGATTGCATCATTCCTATATTAAAATCTGACAAACCTAGGTTTAATCCAGACTCTTATCGTCCTATAACATTGACATCATGCGCAGGAAAAGTCTTTGAACAATTACTTAAGCAGCGTCTTGAATATTATGTAGAACATAATGGATTGCTTCCAAACAATCAGTATGGTTTTCGTAGAGGTCGTTCAGCACGTGAAAGCATATCTTTGTTTCATTTAGATATACTGAAAAGCATCAAAAATAACAACAAACTTATTTCAGTGTTTTTTGATATTACTGGTGCTTTTAACAATGTAAATATTGATATTTTATGTACAGAACTGTTAAATATATGTATTCCACTTAAAGTTGTACAGTGGATTCAAAAATTTCTATCTTGTAGAAAAGTGTTTGTGAAGTATGATGGTGAATTGTTTGGTCCTCGACTATCTTCCATAGGAGTTTGTCAGGGTGGAATTTTATCCCCTCTGATCTTCATTCTGTATATACGTCGCTTAAATTTGGTAATGGGTCCTAATATCAAAAATTTACAATTTGCCGATGACCTTGTTGTATATTTATCTGGAAATAATTCTAACACAATAATAAATAACTTAAACTTAGCATTAACAAAACTCCATAATTACCTCTCTTATTTAAATCTCGCAGTTAATCCATCTAAGTCTAAAGTTGTCCTACTTTGCCCTCTTTATTGTATAATAATACACCTCTGCCAATAGTCACAGATACCAAGTTTTGGGTGTCATATTTTGTCACAATTTATCCTGGAAAAAATATGCTGAGCATTTAGAAGTCAAAGCCAATAAAGATTGACAGAAGTGCCGTGCAGTGAGTCTGTTCAATTTTTAGGTTATATTCCCACTAAAATAATAATCCTTGTAAATTAACCATCTGGTGGTGGATTAATTAATCTATAATATTTATCTAACTTAATAACCCATCTGACCGGTTGGCCAAGAGCCAAAACCATGGAGGGGAACGAGGAGCCCCCGGATCCGGGCGGTGGTAGTTTCACGAACACGATGGAGTTTGACACGCTGAACAATGCACGAAAGCGCAGTCTTAGTTCTTTGGAACTATCATCGCCCGATAGGGCCGAACCTAAAGGTAAAAAGGTGATGCAGGGAACGGACATCGACAACGCATCCATAGCAGGCATTTATAAACACCCTGACTTAGACGCGGAATCCCGCAAATACAACAGTGAAGATAGTGGCCCATTTATTGTTCACATCTCCCGAGACGCGGATTCTAGCAACTCGGGCATTTCACTGCAACCTATTAAGGTTGGTCTTGCCTTTGCCAGAGATAACGTCCAAAACATCAAAAAAGATGGTATCAAGTCCGTAGGTAGAAACCGTGTCTCGGTTGAGTTTAAGACCGCTGCGGATGCCAACAATATCTTAGAGAATCCCTGCTTATCACGTCACAAATACAAAGCAAATATTCCATCGTACAATGTTTCTCGAATGGGATTGATTCGTGGTGTACCAGTCGACTGGTCAATGGAAGAATTTGTTGACGCTACTGACCTCATAGACGGACCAGGTAAAATTCTTAAAGCCCGGCGCCTTCAGCGCAAGGTAACCAATGAGGGAGGTCCTCCATCATGGGTTCCAACGCAAACCGTTGTAGTGACCTTCGAAGGTCAAAAGCTTCCTCAGAAAATCTTTGCGTTTTATACATCGTTGAAGGTCGAAGTGTACGTGCTCCCAACAATTCAATGCCGGAAATGTCTGAGGTTTGGTCATATTCAGGCCCAATGCCGCTCTGATGCCCGATGCTTCAAGTGTGCACAAAAACACCCTGGTGAAGGATGCAACATCGCTGCTGAGCATGTAACCTGTTTATACTGCTCAGGCAATCATTATGCGACAGACCAACGTTGCCCTGAATATTGTAGGCAAAAATCTATCAAACTGGCAATGTCGGAACACAGCATTTCTTACCAGGAAGCGTCCTCTCGTTTTCCGGCTGTACGTCGTCCTTACGCCGACGTGGCCAAGATTATGTTCGAGCCCAACTCTCCCTCATGGCAGTCTCCCTCGCCTGTTCGCCCTCCCCTTCCTCCCCAATCGCCTCCCTCAGCTTCATACCGTAAGACGATCATCCGTAAATCTAGAGCAAGGTCCCCTCTGTCTCCAGGCTATGACCGGCAAGCCCATAGAGATATTATCTCGACCCCACAATCCCAACTCCCCAATGGCTACGCCCTATCGTCACGGCGGATGCCAGTTGAGACCCCCAATGATGACCTTATGGAATTACTATTCAAACTTCTCACGAATATAATCGCCAAATGGAGCGATTGTTTACCGCCCGACGTTGCCCCATTAATGGTTTCACTTGCTGAGCGATTATCCTTCTCCAATGGCCCCCAGGCCAATTTTCTTCAATGGAATAGTCGTAGTATCATCCCTAAAAAACCAGAACTAATCAATCTCATCAACGAGCACTTCGTTTCAGTGGCGGCCATTTCGGAGACATGGCTGAGACCGGGTTCCCAGTTTAGGATCCCGGGCTTCTCATGCCTTCGGGAGGACCGCGGTGATGGACGTGCTGGTTGTGCGTTATTGATTAAAAGAGGTTACACTTTCTCACAAATTCCTCTCCCTCCTCATTCCCATGATATTAACGCTGTTGCGGCCAATGTCATGGGAATTAATTGCGTATCAATTTATATCCCACACCCAAATATCAACTTAATACCCGACCTTTCTACAATCTTGTTCTCGATCCCACCTCCTCTCCTCATTATGGGTGATTTTAATAGTCATAACACCTCCTGGGGTTCATCACATTCTGACATATTTTCTTCCTTCCTTCTGGACCTGTTTGATGACATTAATGTCGTAATCATCAACGACGGCTCTCCCACTCATCGGGTATATCCCGGACAAAACCCCAACTCTGTTCTGGATTTGTCTGCTAGCTCTCCCAATCTTTCGTGTTCGCTATCCTATCAGGTTCTGAGTCAGTCATTCGGAAGTGATCACTTCCCTATAATTATTTCCCAGCCATCCTCTGTTCTTCCCTCACCCGTCCCCCAACCCCTCCTTCAATATAGGTTGGATAAAGCGGACTGGCCAAGCTACTCTCATTATATTGAAAATAAATTAAAAGAGCTAGATCCCAACCTATCAAATCCCTTAGATTTATACCTCTACTTCCAATCGATTCTACTAGAAGCAGCAGATAAGTACATCCCTAAGAAAAAAATACGTAGTAGCAAAATCCCTTCACCTCCCTGGTGGGATGCAGAATGCACGGCGGCGATCAAAGCAAGAGACAACGCGGAACGTAAGTTTAATGAGTCTGGTCTTTCCGATGATTTTGTTGCCTATCAAAAAATTTCTGCCCGTACTAAACGTCTCCTAAATAAAGCAAAAAAGAAAGGATGGAAGGGATTTTGCGAAAGCCTCAACCCTAGAACCCCGCCATCGCTGGTATGGAAAAATATTAAAAGATTTCGGGGCTCTTTCCATCCTGTTTGTTCAGCCTCTCCTAACCCTCCTTCCTGGTTGGCAGAGTTTGCGGACAAATTGGCTCCTTCATCAGTTCCAGAGAAATCCTGTATCGACCCTTCCCTTCCCCCTGCGGAACTAGGCCCTCTTGACAATCCCTTCACATTCACTGAACTTGAGTTGGCTTTAGATGGACTACGTAACAGTTCCCCCGGAGAAGATGGCATTCCCTATCTTTTTATCCGGAAACTTAATCGCTTCTCAAAGGAACATCTACTAAAAACTGTACAATTTGTTTTTCGTGACTGGTGAAATCCCACAGGAATGGACGAGCCAAATTATTATCCCATTCCTTAAACCAGGGAAGGACCCTCAGGTAGCTAGCTCTTATCGCCCAATTGCTTTGTCTGCATCAATTGGTAAAATCTTCGAACATCTTATTAAGAATAGGTTGGAATGGTTCGTAGAAAAGGAAAAATTACTCGCAAACTCTCAGTTCGGATTCCGTAAAGGAAAAAGTACAATGGACAACTTATCGATTCTGACCTCAGACATTAGATTGGCCTTCTCCAAAAAACAACATCTCGTTGGGTGCTTCTTGGACATCTCTGCCGCATACGACAATGTTCTTCTTCCAGTACTCAGAGCAAAAATGCTTCAGCTGAGTATTCCTGCGAGGATAGTTCACTTTGTTTGTAAGTTGTTCATAGGACGTACCATAAAAATTCGATCTGGCAATAGTTTCCTCCCTCCTCGTACCCTATGGCAGGGACTCCCTCAAGGTTCGGTGCTCTCCCCTCTTCTTTATAATATATATACGTATGATATTGAACAATCTGTCTCCCCCTTCTGTAGTATACTTCAGTATGCTGATGACTTGGTGCTGTATACCAGTTCTCAGTCAACAGATGCTGCTCCTTCTAAACTCAATGAAGCGCTCAGTTATCTCAAGATCTGGCTAGATGATCATGGTCTGACTTTATCACCATCTAAAAGCTGCATAGTAACTTTCACACGTAGCAGATCCATTCCTATCATGGATATCCGATATGATGATGAGGTCATCCCCTGTTTGGACGCTGTGAAATTCCTCGGAGTCTTCCTGGATTCTAAGATGACTGGCGTTCCGCATTTGGAGTATGTAACCAGCAAATGCGAAAAGGGTATTAATGTTCTTCGGGCTCTCTCTGGGGTTTGGTGGGGCGCTCACCCATACTGCCAAAAGCTCGTGTACAATGCAGTGATCCGCAGTCAGTTTGACTATGGCTCGCTCGTGATTGAACCCTGTAATAAAAATGCTCTTAAAAAGTTGGACCTGATTCAAGCCAAATGTCTGCGTATCACTCTAGGTGCAATGAAATCCTCACCAAAAATCGCTATGCAGGTTGAATGCTTGGATCCTCCCCTCTCCCTCCGCAGGCAATACCTGGCAGACCGTTTCATCTTTAAGGCGTGTTCTATCTCCAATCATCCTCTTCTTCCTCGTCTGGAGGAGCTTTCCCAAGAAGTATCTGAAAACACGTATTGGTCAAATAAGGAAAAACCGAAGTACATTGTCTCATATTCCAAGTTGAAAAATCTTCCGTCCCTATATATACGACCAACACCAATCCTATTTTTGAGGTCAACTATGAGTCCTTAACCTACATCCCCAATGTTATCCTTGATTTTGGCATTGACAAGGATAGCCCAGCGGCCAATATTAAATTTAATAAAAAATTACAAGAATGGGAGGACTGGCTACCCATTTTCACAGATGCTTCTAAGTTAGACCCCAATGGTAGTGTAGGATCAGCTGTATGGATTCCCAAATACCAAATTGTTTTGACTCAGAAAGGACCATCTCAATCATCGGTTTTCACTGGGGAATCCATTGCTATCTTAGAGGCTATAAGATTTTCGAATTCGCATAACATCTCAAAAGCTTTAATTTTTTCCGATTCCAAAAGCTGCCTGCAAGCAATTGTCGGTAACCATTTTAAAATGAAAACAAAGTTTCCAATTATATTAAAAATTAAAGAGTCTCTATACCGATGCAAACAACAGGGACTAGAAGTTACGCTTGCATGGATTCCAGGTCACTGCGGCATAATAGGTAATGAAAGAGCGGACACATGGGCAAAAGATGCCATTGAAATCGGTTCCCAGGATTATAACATCATTTTACCATCAGACCTAATGATGTCCGTTCAGAATGACTTGAGGAATTCCTGGCAGACTATGTGGGACTCCTCCAGACTCCAGAAAGGTCGACACTATGGGAACATCCAACCGTTAATCCCCCGAAAGCCTTGGTTTTACCGTTTCCGCTCAGCTAATAAATGGGTCACTTCTACCATTTGCCGACTCCGTTTAGGTCATGTCTGTACTCCGGTGTTCTTGTCTAAAATCAGGGTTCGGGACAACTCTTTGTGTGAATGTGGTCTCGACGAGGGTTCTTTAGATCACATTTTTTTCAGTTGCGGTAGACTCACTTACTCTCTATATGACGCGCTGCCTAAGGATGTTCCGCGACCTATTAACTTTCTGACTCTTCTTGCTCTACTTGATTCTTCCTTGATAAAAATCTTAATCAAATTTATTCAGTGCCACAACATTAAGTTGTAGTATCTGCAGCATGCTTATTATTATATTATTTTTTGTTTCCTTTTCAACTCTTCCTTTTATGCTAGCATGCTTAAAACTCTTCCAATACCCTATGATTAAAAAAAAAAAATGTAATTGTCTTTGTGGTCTTTGTGCCGTCCATAACATATGTTATTTGTTTAGGTCTCCTGTCTGTTCCTTCCCCAAGATCAAAATTTCAAAAACCGAACATTCTCCTCACGTGTGTAATGTCTCTACGCCGACACTGGCAAAATACGTCTTGCTATCACGGCAAGAGTGAAAGCCATTAAAGAAAAAAAAAAAAAAAAAAAAAGCCAATAAAGCTTTTAATATCCTTAAGTCATTGCGTGGTACAAAATGGGGGGCTGACCCCAAAATATTACTTATGCTTTATAAATCTTTAGTTCGCAGTCATTTTGAATATGGGTTTATGTGTTTTGCTTCAGACCATAAATTATAGAGAGTTTAGAAAAAATTCAAAATAAGTGCATGCGCGTTGTGACTGGAGCATTTAAAACCACTCCTATTGTTTCATTACAAGTAGAGTGTAATCTCCCTCCAGTAACAATAAGACTTGCATATTTGAAGGAAAGATTTATTGTAAAACTACATGCTGAATATGACAACCACCTTTTAAAGAACTCTTGAATATTAATCTATTGCCTTTCCAAAAATCTTTTTATGTTTTGCAGGGCCTATCTGAATTTAGCAGTTTTTTAAATCAAATTAGTATACATAAAAGCAATAACCACTTACCTTGTTTCGATGGGCCTTATGAAAGTAAATTTAGTCCTATAAATGTTGTGATTGATAATGGTCTCTCCAGAAAGGAACAAGTATATGAGAATTAGCTTCATGGAATGGTTTTAAATTCATTTATACAGATGGATCTAAGAATGAGTCTAGTGTATCTTCAGCTATATACAACTCCGAAAACAAAATGGGTCTTGGTTTCAAAATAGACAAACATGCTAGTATTTTCACAGCTGAGGCATTCGCTATTCTTTGTGCACTGAAGCACATATCAAGGCAAAAAGAGGCATGTAAATGGGTAATTGTCAGTGATAGTATGAGTGTATTAAAAGCTATAAAAAATAATAAAGTAAAATCTAATACAAATTATTTAATTTTCCTAATTAAAGATCTTTGGTCTGAGCTTCACTTAAAAAACAAATTTGTTATTGAATTCATGTGGACTCCTTCACATATAGGCGTATCTGGTAACGAAAATGTAGATTTCTTGGCTCAGTCAATTGCAAACTCTCCTCCATCTATTGATGTTAGTTTTGATGTCCTACTCCCATATACTGATGCTATTCCAATACTGAAACAAAGAATGTATGTTCAGTGGAAAAAACAATGGGATCATGTTGTGCAAGTAGAAAACAAGGGTTCTTGGTATGCTGCCTTAAATGTAAACTTACAATCTGTATCTTGGTTACGTAAAGGTAATATCTATCGTAATATAAGCTTTTACAGCACAATCTGTCGCCTTAGGTTAGGTCATTTTCGCCTCAACCATCATTTGCATCGTATGAAAATTATAAGTGATCCTCGTTGTGAATTGTGTCAGTCAAATGAGGATCAAACCATAGATCATATAGTCTATCATTGTTCGTCTTTCGGCATTCAGCGCCTTGTGCTGATGGACGAATTAATCCGCATTTACACGGAGAACCACATCTGGTCCCGCTCTCTGTTCAAGAGCTGTTAAAGAATCATTCTACATATGAACCACTGTACAACTTCATTGTATCAACAGTAAAAGAAATATAATTTGTTTCATTAATGTACAAAGTTATAATATTGCTTCATTCTTTGTATATTCCTAATTTTCTATCGTTTCAGTGAGTGTAGGTTCAATTCAATTCAAATTTAGGAAAAGTGGCTCCAGTGAGTGTAGGTTAGTTTAAGTAATGGTAAATCAACTGACAGGCGTCAAATCAGAGCTGTCAGACTATTTCCTTACAGGGATTTTTAAAGGATCATCTATGTAGGTTACATAGAAGTTTTTTATCTTGTATTTTCTGGATTGAATATTTATACACCGGACTTGACTATAACTGAAGAAGTTTTATTGGATGTGACAACATAGAAAGCAAACACTGAAGAAGTTTTAACTGGATAAGACAATATAGAAAGAATACTAAAGAAGTTTAATTGGATATGACAACATTGAAAGAAATACTGAAGAAGTTTTATTGGATATGACAACGTTGGGAAAGAAAAATATTAAAGAAATTTTATTAAATTGACATGGAAATAATATATAGAAGTTGAAATAAATTATAAGTATTAACTGATGACGAGGCGATATGGTCCCTGACTTTAGCCTGTCCGAACGGACGAATTAAAAAAAAAAAAAAAAAAAAAAAAAGACAAAACGTCAAATCCAGCTGGTATGAACTCGGCAATGGCAGTCTGTCATTTTTAAGTTTGGTGAATAGTTACGATTACGTACATAACAGCCAAAACTATTTTTGTAACATATTTATAATAATATTAATAAGTTTTTATTATTAACAATGAGCCAAGCCGTAGTTGAACCGCCTAAGGAGCGGTACATTCCCAATGGACTTAAGTTCGCTTTCGGTGGCCTTGCTGGGTACTGTATACTAATTTATTATTAGAAACCTAAATTTGTCCTTTATTTCAAAACCAATGTCACGGACCTTTATCTAGGAACGTTCGTTTTGATTCATATTTGATACAAGTGTGATGTTAAATTAAAAGTTATAAAAGTTTCAGTTTTCAGCAGACAAGTTCCTCTAATGTTTCATTCATACCATCATACATTAAGTTTAATTTGACAGAAGTTCATCGTTTGGCCTTGACTGTTGCAAAATCTACTTGCGTTGTATGTAATTAAACATCTAACACTGTTACATAATTAATAATTACTTGAGTAATTTTCCATGTTTTTTTTTTCATTCTTATCTTAATCATGGCAAAGCTTTTCGAGCTAAGATAATTATTATATACTAGCTTTTGCCTGCGGCTCCGCCCGCGTGGAATTCGGTTATCGCGTGCTGTTCTCTCGGGAACTGTGCAATTTCCGGGATAAAAAGTAGCCTATGTCACTGACCCATAAACCAACTCTATGCCTAAAATCACGTCGATCCGTAGCTCCGTTTCGACGTGAAAGACGGACAAACATACATACAAACACACACACTTTCGCATTTATAATATTAGTATGGATGGATAACTAGCTATTAAAACTTTTTGAACATACAAAAATAGGATATGCTCTTAATTTTTTTTAAACTGGGCTTAAGGAAATAGTTCCCACTAAACATACTTATTTGTTCATAGCATCTTAATAAAACCGGCCAACAGCGTGTCGGACACGCCCAAAATAGGGTTCCGTAGCCATTACGAAAAAAAAACATGTAATATTATGTGCGTTATAACACAATTAAAACACTTACTACAGTCTTAAAATCTATTACCAGAAAAAGAGCGTATCTTCACGGCACTTACGCCCTTTTGTTGAGAAGCGCAGTTTTTCGGCAATAACTCAAAAACGGTATATTGGATCATGTTGAAAGTATTTATTAAGCGTTACCTTTCCATATTTTTTGCATATTTTTTGGACAAACGGTTTACAAGATAGAGGGGGGGGACACACAATTTTTGTTACTTTGGGAGTGATTATTTCAGGAAATCTTCACTTAATCAAAAAAGTTTTTGAGAAACCTTACTATCTTTTCAAAAGAGCTGTCGAACTTATGTGCCACACGTTGATGCAAGTAAAAAAAAAATTCTGTTACGTGTATGGAGTGCCCCCCCTATAAATATTTCTTTTTGTAATTTAACTACAAAACTAAATAGCGGCTTTGACAAGACATCTGTCCTCCAAATTTCATTGATATATATCTTGTAGTTTTCGAGTAAAATACCTGTGACATACGGACGGACAGACAGACAGACAGACAGACGGACTTGACGAAACTATAAGGGCTACAACTCAAATGTACTTCCATACATTTAGATTGCGGTGAAGGAAAACATTGTGAGGAAACCTGCACGAACCTATGAAGCGATTCAATGGTGCGTGTGAAGTTCCCAATCCGCACTGGACCCACGTGGGAACTATGGCCCAAGCCCTCTTGTTCTGAGAGGAGGCCTGTGCCCAGCAGTGGGACGTATACATATAAGCTGCGATGATGATGATGATGATGACATTTAGATTCCAGCAACTTTTTTTGAGTAAAACAAAATAACAGCAAGTGTCACCCGCACCATGCTACACAATGCTACACAATGAAAGCATTTTAGTGAATTTTGCCTCCCTCCTCCAATGCATCATCATTTCTTTTTTTTATGTGACAAAAATCACCAGACACCCATCTCCAATAAATATGAATAATTCTCAAAACTGACTCTCTTTTAGGGTTCCGGAGCCAAAATGGCAAAAACGGAATACCCTTGTAGTTTCGGCATGTCTGTCTGTCTGTCTGTCCGTCCGCGGCTTTGCTCAGGGACTATCAATGCTAGAAAGCTGTAATTTTGCACGGATATCCTACTAATATTATAAATGTGAAAGTTTGTGAGTGAGTGAGTGAGTGAGTGAGTATGTTTGTTACTTTTTCACGCTTAAACGGCTGGACGGATTTGGATGAAATTTGGCGGAAAGTTAGTTTATAACCTGGATTAAAACATAGGATACTTTTTATCCCGATATTCCCACGGGATAGGGATAAAATCTCGAAATAACAACCGCTGGGCTTAGAGTCATGAAACTTGGTATGTAGGTAGTTGGACGTCTGGAATAAAACATAGGTGACTTTTTGACCCGATATTCCCACGGGATACCTAGGGATAAAATCTTGAAATAACAACCGCTGGGCTTAGAGCCATGAAATTTAGTGTGTAGGTAGCTGAACTTCAGAAATAACACATAGGCTACTATTTATTCCGATATTTCCACGGGATAGGGATAAAATCTCGAAATAATAACCGCTGAGCTCAGAGTCATGAAATTTGGTATGTAGGTAACTGAACATCTGGAATAAGTGACTAAGTACTTAACTTAAGTGACTTAAGTGACTTTTTGACCAGATATTCCCACGGGATAACTAGGGATAAAATCTCGAAATAACAACCACTGGGCTTAGAGCCATGAAATTTGGTATGTAGGTAGCTGGACCTCTGGAATAACACATAGGCTACTTTTTATTCCGATATTCCCACGGGATAGGGATAAAATCTCGAAATAACAACCGCTGGGCTTAGAGGCATGAAATTTGGTATGTAGGTAGCCGGACGTCTAGAATAACACATACGCTACTTTTTATCCCGATATTTCCACGGGATAGTTTTGTAACTAAGGGACCCATACATCCGTGTATTATTGTTATTATTATTTTGTAATTTTTTCTTTAATTGTATACTTACTGTAGTTTTTAAGTATTTTATTTGTACTTATTTTATTTTGAAAAAATGACTTTCTGCCAAGCTTCTTGCGGCGCATTCTTCTTGGCAATGATGGTCTTTCCGAAAGTGCTGGTATTTAAAAAAATGACGTGTAAAAGTGCCCATTGCGGCCTATTTACTGAATAAATGATATGAATTTGAATTAGGATAGGGAAAAAATTTTAAATTTTAGCACTGGGTTTAGAGTCTTCAATTTTGTACAGTTATTCACAACACAACCTCAATGAAGACCACGATATAAATTTTGGAAATTTCCAGGGGAATTTTGTAAAATCCGAAAATTTCAATTGCAACTACCAGACCGAATAGTTTACGCGTGCGAAGCGCGGGTAAAAGCTAGTATATTATAAAATGGTACAATAAAAAAATAAATTTAGTGTACCTCCCATAGACGTAAAGTGGGGGTGATCTTTTTTTCTCATCCAACCCTATAGTGTGGGGTATCATTGGATAGGTCTTTTGAAACCATTAGGGGTTTGCTAAGACGATTTTTCGATTCAGTGATTTGTTTGCGAAAATGTTATTCAACTTTAAATTGCAAATTTTCATTAAATCGAGCGTCCCCCCCTCTAAAATCTAAACTGGTGGGTGGAAAATTTGAAACAATTCAGAATGGTAGTAAGTATATCAAACTTTCAAGGACAACTATAACGGCTAAGTTTGCTTTAGAATTATTAGTAGTTTATAGAGTAAATAGCAGCCTAATAAAATATACCTAAATTGAAAATACAAACTGAAATATAGATGCACAGAAAAACCAGAAAAAATAAGACCATCACTGGGAATCGAACCCAGGTCCTCGGTAATCCGTACCGCGTGCTATACCGCTACACCACTGATGTTCAACGGCACCGACACGAATTTCCCCTATGCACCTCATATCTCAGCTTGTTTGTTTCTTATTTAGCCACTTAAGCAGTGACGCTAGCGACATCTATGCCGTAGCCCTCATCGAGAAACTTTCGGCACTCCATTGGAACTAACCGCTCACCCGGACAAGAGATATCGTTACTAAGCAATCAAATTAAAATTTCCTATTAGTTTTTAAGTTTTTTTAAAGCAATCAATTGAATTTTCACAGTATGGCAGCCACATGTGTCGTCCAGCCATTGGACCTGATCAAGACACGGATGCAACTGAGCGGTGGTGCACGCTCCTCGTTCGCAGTGGCTGGAGAAATTGTGGCTCGGGAGGGCTTTGTCTCGCTGTACACGGGACTCTCTGCCGGCTCCTGCGACAAGCCACTTATACTACCACAAGGCTCGGGGTTTACAATATACTCTTCGATTGGCATAAAGAGTAAGTGGATTCGTGTTTTAATCTTCTCACTAGATATTACCGTGGCTTTGCATGCGAAAACCGAACCGATTAAATGAAATTCCCAAAAAGTAAATCTTGTGATAAAATATCCACGCCAAATTAGTGACATCGCCGGCAAAAAGAATTATATAATTTGTTAAATTGACGAAAGAAAAAAATAACGTATATATTTTATTTGAGATACGTGTTTATATTTATATTATAATATCGCGTCAAAGGTCGGGAGTGGGGGCTTTATGCGCCACTCCTTAGTAAAAGGCCCGCTCGCCCCCCCCCCCCCCTCCCACCCACATAATATATTATTAAGAATCTAGCCTATCATCATCCCAGCCTGTAGGCCTCCTCAAAGAATGAGAGGGCTTGGGCCGTAGTTCCCACGCGGGATCAGTGCAGATTGGGAACTTCACACGCACCATTGAATTGCTTCGCAGGTTTGTGGAGGTTTCCTCACGACGTTTTCCTTCACCGTAAAGCTCGTGGTAAATTTCAAATGTAATTTCGCACATGAATTTCTAAACACTCAAGAGGTGCAAGCTGGGGTTTGAACCCACGATCCTCTGCTTCAGAGGCGATAGGTCAAACTACTTGGCCACCACGGCTTCTAGCCTACCAGTATTTATGAAAATGATATCGGCAAAAAAATCCATAGTTTTTGCAAGAGATGTGTAAAGTTTATCATTCTATGTTGAATTACGTAGATATAAGTGATCTATATCGATCACGCCGCCATAGTGTGGCCTATTGTATAAGCGGTGATACTAATAGATATGTATAATTATTATTACATATTAGGCTATGGCAAGTTATCGTAGGCTGTGGCCTAGTACGGAGCTTAGAGGAGGCGGTAGCGATTTATTGGATATGGATATGGTGAATATTTTGCACGCTTATTTTTTTAATTCTATTTGTAACAGGGACGATTTGCGGAAAAAGGCCTTTGCCCAGCAGTGGGAGAGTGGGACGCTTTGACAGGCTAAGAAAAAAAATTGAAATATAGTACGACTCTTGACCTCCACACTGTAGTTGTTGTTGTAGTTTATGTATTATATTGTTTTTTTTTTATTGCGTATTTTTTTTAATGTATGATGACCAGATGGTCCCAAAGGAAGACCAGCGCCGTTCGCAAGACCGGCAGATAGCTGGTTTGGGACCATTTCGTGACATACATAAAACTATATTTTATATTTTTCTTTATTATTATTTTTGATCCATTGTTCTTATGTTTGTCACGAACAAATGTTTTCTTTCTTTCTTTCTAAAATACTGTATAGTAGCTTCCACTATTATACCACTATTTGACTCTTAACCTTTTGAACGCCACGGTCGGCCACAGAGGATAAAAATAATAATCGGAAACTCGCTCCATAAACGCCACGTAATGCCGACATGTCGCCTATGGCACGATTTTCAGCTGTCGCGTTTTGCCAACCGTAACGCTCAAAAGGTTAAACTCACTCTTTGTCGGACCTTAACTGATTACTCCTGAAAGTAGAGGAGGAAAGGGATAAGTCCGCCTTGTGTTTCTTCTTTTGTACAATAAAGAGTTTACATACATAAAAAAAATGAAAGATTTATTCATACATATACATACTGTAAGAACACACACACAAATCACACAAACCCACCCAACTATCACCACCACGCAACACTCCTCAACCAGAGTAACAGAACCTTTCACCATGCTATCAGATGTTAGAAAAACGTTAGTGTTGTGTAGTGATGATAGTTAGGCTTGTGTAATTTGTGTGTGTTCTTACAGTGTGGCGGTGGAAGAGCTGCATGAACACACATTTGTTGCATAGATCTATCATAATAACGTCGTGGGTAAGCAAAATAATTATGCACATATAATAATATTATTTAAATTATCAGGCATGCATTTGGATACAACTGATAGATGTCTGTGTATAGCTATGGGTCTAGCTGTTTTAGTTCATTGATATGGACCTCCGCTCCGCAAAGTAACGTCTGCTTCAACAAATTTAGAACCCGCTATGTTCAAAGCGTCGCCTTATCACACTGAGCGTAGATAACAAGTTGCGTCACACCGATACGTTACTAGAGCAGTTTGAACTGAAAATTAACGTCCCATTGGCAAAGGCCCTTGCCTATTGACAGTGCAAGAAAAATCGTAATTTAGCATTACAATGCCATCCCGATCGATCACGAATTACTCTCTCGCCCTTCGGGCTTTACTAAATTTAAATACATACCAGCAAAAATCGAAGCACTGTATAACTATCTTTCTACCTATATAAACACACGTGGGAAGGTATGCAATTATGCAACAAAAACGTCATGCTTACGCTTAGCGATAATATTTCTCACGTGTTATTTTACAGTCTGCTGTTGCATGGCATTGAATGCTAAAAGTATCTGTTTTCATAGTTGAAATGAAAAGCTGTTTAATACGGGAAAACACCAACCAATTTTTAACTCGAAGAACCTTATACCTACTGATTGAACACGTATACAAATTGAAATTATGCATTTTATTTGTTTAGGTGTACCTACAGTCAAGGGCAAAGACATCGACACGGCCAAAGTTGCAAAAATATGTATACACGGCCTTAATGTTAAGTGCATAAAGACGTGTATATTACATATTTTTGCGAAATTATATTTATAATACAATTGTTGTTATGAAAATCATTCAATTAGGTATACATCCGAAATGTGTGCTTCTACTTCGTTAAACAATCTACTATTGTTGCACCGGGCATTGTTTCATTCAGTCGTGTGGCAATGACCATTGAACTCCGACCCTTGTGTTGATAACAGCTTCTAATGATAATAATATTATGATCACTCAAGCGATATAAGTGACGCTTGAAACGAGCGGATTACTTTCGTTTTCCTAAGATACAAATGCCTACTGAAGTAATTATAGTAATTATAATTATCAAAATCAAAACGTTTATTAGGCCGCAAAGAGCTCTTTTACGCCTCATTTTTTTATTTCGGAAAGACATTATTGGCACGAAGAATGCGTGGCGTGGCAAACTTGGCAGAAAGAGCTAGCCCGCTACGGCTAAACCGTCGCGGTTTTTAACCGCGTGGCTTTGTGAATCAAGTAACATGAGGATGATTTAGTTAGGGTAGATTAAGGGGCTGTTTCACCATCCATTGATTAGTGTTAACTGATGGTTAAATGTGATGCCGTCTCTATTTGTTTTGTTCGAATAGACGGAGACGGCATCACATTTAACCGTCAGTTAACACTAATCAATGGATGGTGAAACAGCCCCTGAATATAGCACTTTTTTCAGACGCAACGCGGGCGCGGCGCCCAGCTTCGGCACGAAGACGCTGCTGGGGGTGGCCGCGGGCTCCATCGGCGCGTTCGTGGGCCCCGCGGAGGTGGCTCTCATCCGGATGACCGCCGACGGCCGCCTGCCCGCCGACCAGCGACGCAATTACAAGAACGTCGCCGACGCGCTCATCAGGTAATTTGTTAGGGTTCCCGTACCCAAAGGGCATGCCGGTTTTAGCACTTCCAGCGCCCTGGGTGAGTTTTCCACCGCGCCCCCACCTTTTTGGAATTTTCTAGTAGGTAAGGGAAATGAAACATTTGCAAAATGAAACATTTGCAAATGAAACATTATAGCAAAATGAAACATTTGCAAAATGAAACATTATAGCAAAATGAAACATAGCAAAATGAAACATTATAGCAAAATGAAAACATAGCAAAATGAAACATTATAGCAAAATGAAACATTATAGCAAAATGAAACATTATAGCAAAATGAAACATTTGCGAAAAATATTTTGCCCAAACGGCAGAGAACCGTGCGACAGTTAGCGGAGGCCTTTAATGTTTAATTTTTAACACAATGCTTTTTTGTGTGTATGTTTAAGTGGGTAAGCTACGAGTGGAGACTGAGTGAATGAGCGAGTAGTGGGGGGGCGCCACAAAATGGTTTCCAAAGTTGGGGAACCTCTGCTCGATGGTGATGTTTGTTTACGGTGTTGTCGTGACCGTGGCGGTGGCGGTGTGTTCCAGGATCGTGCGAGGAGGGCGTGCTGAAGCTGTGGCGCGCGCCACGCCCACCGTCGGCCGCGCCATGGTCGTCAACGCGGCGCAACTCAGCACCTACTCGCAGGTACCGCGCTCGTTCGGACGCCATCTTTTTTTCACAATCGCGTTTTTACCCAATTTTAATCGACACGGAAACGTTGAGCGGAGCTCCTACTTTCGTGTAGTTTTGGCCCTTCGAGCCGATGCAAACTGAACATAACCTAAAGCAGCGTTTCCACCAATAATGTGCGAGGATCTGCTGCGAGGGATGTGTGTTCATTAACCAATAGAAACGCTTCATTTACCTATCCTCGCACAGCACATCTCTGGCGGAAACAGCTGAGCGGAGCGAGGCGAGGTGAATGAAGCGTTCCTATTGGTTAATGAAAGACATATTCCTCGCAACACATCCTCGCACATCTCTGGTGGAAACGCTGCTTAAACCTACCTATGCTTCTGTGTCGATTAAAATTGGGAAAAAACGCAAGTGTGAAAATAAGATTCTGTAAAAAAGCATGTTGGAAAAAAAAGCATTCGGGAAAGAATGCAGAAAATTTGCTACATACTATGGTTTATATCAATCCAATTAATATAAAGTGTAAACAAACCGATTTTATCAAAATTCTTGTGTAAACACCCAGTGGATCGAATCAATAACACATTCATCTATAATTCGTGTCTTTTAAATAGATGTATAATCACTGTTTTCACCAAAATCCACTTGATTTCAATATTTAATTTCTGATCTGACGTTATTTCTTGAATGAAACATGGGTATAATCTGTAGTAGCATAGACTAGCGTAGAGATGGTGGTAAATTTGACATTTTAAAAATCGAATAATGCTCGATTTAATAAGCGATTTTTTTTTACGTCCGTTATAATTAAACAATATTCCTGCTTTTATAATTGAATAAACAGTCTTTAGAATTAAATCAAGTATTATAATAATAAAATTGACAAAAATACTTAAATATGAATAAGACGGTTTTTTTATTATAACTTATTGTCAGATTATAATAAAAAAGTGAATATTTCGGGGGGCCCTGGGTACAGGTCCGGTGTGCTCTTATGGTAAAGACGGTATTGTATATCGTAGCCGGCGAGGTACTCTGATAATTAGGAGCAACATTACATTTAAAAAAAATAAATTAAATTAAATAAATTAATAAAATAATAAAGAAATAAATAAAATAATAAAAATTATATAAATAAATTAAAAAATAAAATAAAATAAATTATTTTCTTTCTTTTCTTTCTTTCTTTCTTTCATTTCAATAAAATCATAACAAAGATAAAGTAAATAATAACAAAAACATGCAATTTGTCATAAATATAAATAAATACAAATTAAATTAAATATTAAACTTAATACATTTGGAAACACAACGAGCTAAAATGATCATAAAGCACAGAGAGTAGGGTGATCGATCATAAAAATGTGGGCATTTATGGAAAATGTACAGCGGGTAAGAAAAAGTTCGTTACCTTAAACTCCTGGGTTCAAAGTGATACTAGTACATATTGTTACCTAGCAATAAAACTATATCTTTTTGAAAAAGGAAATAAAGTGTCATTTTTTCTGTATCATCCAAATTTAAAAAAAAAAACACTATCTATGAGACATTAAGTTTTTAAATTTCCTTGTCATATTTTGTTGTATGGTGGGCCGCAGGAGGTTAAGTCGACATTTGTTTTTTTTTATTCGACTGGATGGCAAACGAGCAAGTGGGTCTCCTGATGGTAGAGAGGATCACCACAGCCCCATAAACATCTGCAACACCAGGGGTATTGCAGATGCGTTGCCAACCTAGAGGCCTAAGATGGGATACCTCAAGTGCCAGTAATTTCACCGGCTGTCTTACTCTCACGCCGAAACACAACAGTGCAAGCACTGCTGCTTCACGGCAGGATTAGCGACTTGCACTAAGGCCTGCCAAAGTTTAAATTTCAAACCTTAACAGAAACATCACATATTTGCATTTGAATAGGTCCAATCAATCGAACTTGATTGGTGGCGATACATTAATAAACATAGTAGTAGTCTTTGTTTATGCCAATATTTGTATTGATTCTTTACAGCAAATTTAAAATAATGAGTCATTACGAATTTATTTAAGTAAACTTATTACAAAACAAAAGTGATATCCGCCTTCGCAACGATCAGGGATTGTAGTCGATTCGGTGGCAATGAGCTAACAAGGCGAGAGTTTATGTCCGTTCCTCTGAACCCTTACAACATTTCGGCAATGCTCTACGGCAGCTGCCTCAGTTCTCTAGTTATTATTTATCCACCGCTGCACCATCAAACCGCACATCGATTTTCACCAATACTTCAGGATGCTGATGGAACCGTACCAGTCGTTCGCGATATGAGCTTTGTGAATGCGGGGCGTTGTCATAGACATAATGAGGGCTATCGTTTTTTGGTCTCACTAGATGGCGCCACTGTTGCGTGAGGTTTTTAAGTATGGCTTTCAAAGTCTGTTATTACGGGCGTGAATACAAAGTTTAGATTAAAATCATATTTAATTACACCTTAAACCGTAGATAAAATATCCGAGCATGCCACAGTGTTGCAAAGTCCCCGTTTTGTTCGGAAAAAAGGGAGGACAAAGGTTTCCGAAAGACAAAACTGTGTCAAAACACAGACATTCATTGCCCCGGAACGCATATTTGCCATAATTAATTTCAGATATTTGCAAAATATTTCACAAAATTATTTCTAATTATAAATAAAACCGCGTAGCTCACCCAAAACTATGAGATTTGACATTTCGGAGACCTCACGCTACACTAGCGCCTCTAGCGGCGAATTCATTGAATTCTGCCAGTTTTTTTTTAATCTCATTTATTTTTTAAGTCTGCTTAAAATAGTAACAATGTTAGGCCATCCCGTGTTCACTATTAAGCTTGAGACACGTAGAGCGGTGCGGGGCGGGCGGTGAGAGCGGCGGTACCGGTTGTAATATTCGAGCTAACATGAAAGAGGGCACACAGAATACCGCGCGGGAAATAAGCGTGGCCACCTTCATTATCAGCGACAATTGCAGCTCTTTCATTGATGTTAAAGTTCTCGGCATGTCAAATAAAAACGACGCAAGATATTATTGATGCAAAAATTACAACAGGAAATATTAGCCCTGACAAACACTGATAATTAACTAGAACATGTTTTGATTCAAACTCTTACGAAGTTTTTATTAAAAAGGGTGGTATTGATAAGAAACTAGGAACCGTTCAAGTATTACGTAAACGCAATTTTGGTCTTGTAAAACGTTACGATTCGTTACAGGGGCGGGAGGGGGTAATATAATGTCCTCAAAAGGGAAATTCGCATCATCAGTTGTTCTTGGCCTATAAATGCTCTCATGCTGAGCTGCCAGTCTGACTGCCAAAAATGCTTACTTAATTTAATAAATAAGAGCGGGAAAGCAACCACGGCCGGTCACGGCAACGGCGGCGCGCCGGCGCGCTGCGCTATATCTAACACACATATTATAAGTACTCAAAATGGGTTCATAAACCGATCACAAATGA